>NC_030859.1:14348206-14468966 GCF_000208745.1 Theobroma cacao | reverse complement strand
GAATGCATGGGAAAGGTAGATCACAAGCTAAAATTAAAAAATCTTACTTTTACTTGCTTGATTCCTTGAAATCCAACAATTTCTCTTGAATTTTTCCTTCCTAGGTTTTGTTCTTCTCTTTTTCTCTTTGTTCCCTTACTTGGCTGGCCATAAGAGTGAGAATGTGAGGGTTTTAAGTGAGTTTATATAGGCAATTAAAATAATATTAAAGCTTGACACTTGTCACCTTTTAATTGGTCCATGTTTAAAAACTTAATAATTAAGCATTTCATTCCCACCACATATAATCTCTCACTTAAAAAAATAGTGGGTGAAATTCATGGGTTTGACAAGTGTCATGATGGTGTAAAATTCCAAAATTTCCAATTTCATCCTCATGGACACTTAAAATGATCGTTTTGCCCCTATATTCGAAAAAATGTTGAAATTGAAAATTTTCACTTCTCAAATTCAAATAATACTCTAATTAATCAAATTAGTCAAAATATCATCCAACATTTCAATTTTGCCCCTAGGTGGCAAAATGACCATTTTGCCCCTACGTTATGAAAATTCCTAAATTAACTCCAAATCAATCCTCGAATTTCAAATAATCATATTAAGACATTCTAAGATTCAATAACTCTTAAATACATCATAAATCTTTATTTGGCCTAATTCGAGGCTTTAATCAACTTAATTGTACCACTAGGTACAATATCGACTTTTAATGATTTTTCGATACATTCAGTTATGCAAACATTCTATCAAGCACATGAATGACATGACAAGTATATAATAGAGTAGGGCTTGACATTATTCATCACTTCTCATAATTCCTCAAAAATTCACTTAAGTGTAAACATATACACATCTCCATACTTGACATACATAACATATCATTGATGTCCTCAAGGCACAATATATATTTTATAGATCATTCTTAATTTACCTTGAAAATTAGGGTTGCTACAATATCAATATTCAAAGATTTTGGGAATTCAATCCTCGAACAAGATGAAGCATCCCCAAGGTGCGAGTTATGTGTCAAGTATGAACAAGTATCCAACAATCCCCAAATCATCATCTCGATGGGTACAATTGCTTTAAAATGATTTTATAAGGTTTTGTTAAAATCCCATTCATAAGCCTTTGAAATGAGAATAATAGTTTGTAAAATGTTCAAGTATTTGAATAAAACAATTTATAAGTATTGTGTTTAAAAGCTTCATGGAAAATGAAATAATGTTGTTGTCTTCAGAAATCCTTGATGAAAACGAATGAATTTAAAAAAACTAATGTAATTTGCATTTCATTGAGTAAATCAAGCCTAAACACAAAAGTCAAGTCAATTACCTAATCCAAGTATGAAGGTTGAGACAAATAGCAAATCCAAATGTCAAAATCGAAATAAATAACAACTTAAAGACCATGGTCGAAACAATTGCCAAATTCAAGGACTAAAGTCTAAACAAATACCAAAACCAAAATCCAAAATCACCAATATCAATTTCAAGGTCCAAAGTTGAAACCAATATCGAATTCTAATTCCATAAAGTCAAATATCATTACAAATAGGTTGTGGAATGCTAGATAGTATGGACAATCAAAGCAAAGTGGTAGCACCAAAGTGGTCGGATTCATGATAGTCATTGACTGTGTATCAAAGGAGGTAAGATTGCATCAACTACCAAATGAAACCAAATCCAAAGGGGTAGGACTTTGTTAGCTACCCAATTAAAGCTAAGCATTGTGCACAATGGCCAATGGCTATTGTCACTGGCTACTAGTCCATAACTCAAGTAAACTCCACTAAAACACTTTGTGTTATGTTCTAGATATCCAAATATCCATTTCCAAAGGAAAAGGTGAATCCATTCACCATCCAAGATAAAAGGGTTGAAAAGAAAATGAAGTCAAAGTGTTCAAAGTAAAGACTAAAGCAAAATCATCAATCTCAAAGACAAATTGACATGATGTTAGGGTCTATGCAAAAACTAATCACTTTTCATTCCAAATTTTCAAATCATTAATCAAACAATTTTCCATAGACAAATATAATTTTTGAGGCATTAAACAATTGAAAGGCTTGTTCCTCATGCTCAAAACTAGATACATAACAACATATTTACATAGTATACACATATTCCATAAAGCAAACTTGAAACCATTGTTCACATCATGAAGTTCATCAAAATACATTTTAATTTGAGGTTATAGAATAGGCGTGCTTAATTATATTAAAATAATTAAAAACACCGTATCTACCCACCTTTTGAATCATTTTTTTTCCTTTTTTCACCTTTTGTTGAAAGCTTGGCTTCTTTAACAAACTCAAATTACTTTAATAGCACCTAAAATTAGGTTTAATCATCAATATTCTCAAAAACCCATAATAATTTTGGAATACTTTGAATACCTATTTCTAACTATATTTAATCTTCACTTATTCCTAATAATTTCTATATATATTTCATCCAAACCTCATACCCAATAAATAAACAACTTTTCTTACCTATTTTTCCTTCTTGGTGAGCTTCCAATGTAAAGATCTAGCCAAGTCTTGAAAACCTAGAAAAATTTCTTGCTTTTAGAAAGAGAAAACAAAAATCATTAAAACCAAGTTTTGGGAGTAAAAATCCTTACCTTTAGCACTTAGAATCCAAGATTTGATGATGGAGTTTGAAGGTCTTGAAGTATGTGAAATTTGAGAAAAAATGGGTGGAAGAACAAAGAGAAATAAAAACAATGAGTGAGTTTTGGGTTTTAGGGCTTTTAAGCTCGTTTAAAGCTGTCTAGGTAGTTTAGGATCGACTATAAAGGGTTCAAGGTTTATCCTTGACCATAATGTTTGTGTTTCATTCATTTTTCCTTCATAGGATCGACTATAGACCCTCTATAGTCAATATTAGACGAAAATGCATGAACTTCCCCTGTTTTACTTCACAGGGTCGACTCTCTATGCACTAGGGTTTACTTTTTAGGTCTAGATTTGCAAAAATTGTTCCTTTTAAGGCCTAATCCAATTTTAAATCCCTTCCACGACCTCCATAACTCTTAGTTGTGAATTCTTAAGGATGAAAGTAAGGTTTTTAAGCCAACAAAAGCATTTCCTAAGCTCACCAAGATAATTGTCCAATTTATCCAAGTATCAAAAACTACAGGTTTCACATGCTACCTCATCATATGTGGGTCTAATCCATCTAGCAATCATGTCTCTATGTAGACTCACTTGTGCCCTTCAATCTGGTTACTAGCTTTTATCTTTGTGATATCATAACATCTTATCAAATTACTATATTTAGATCTAATGTGACTTGGTTTTATAAATATGGCTTTATTGTTACATTAACAATCTTTAAAACCTTTTATTAGTCCGGTGAACTAATTATCTAAATATCCTCCTATTTAAGCTTTCAATAGGATGTATATGACTTTGTTTATATATATGTATATGATTTTGTCACTTCAGGTTGTGCCGCTTGCCCTTTAAATTTTATAATTGCTTTATACACACATTGCATCCTATGCAATTGTATTACTTTTTTGTGTACTTTTTTTCCTTTTGAAGTTTAGGGCATAATTTTTTGCCCTTTGAATTTTATAAATTCTTTGTATATCAAGTGGGACAATCGCTAAGGTCTCTATCTGTCTATCAAAATTTATATTTAGACTACTTTTTTGTCCACCGAAAGACTCCTTCACCTTGATCTTATTACCACCTTCATTCACTACCTCATTATTAGCACTCTCCAATTGGATGTTCAAATCTCCATGCTTGTCCAAACCCTTCTCTTTCTCTTTTTAATCCAAATCTTTAGATAACCTCGAAAAAAATATTCTTTACTAGTATCCTATTTCAATATTCCGTTGCTACCTAAGAGTCCACATTTTTTAGAGTTTTACATCCTTCAACTTTCATCTCCTTTAACATCAAACATTTTTTATTTTTTAAATATGTGAAGCTTCAACACAAAAACATTCTCGACTTATGTCAGCATCATTGGCATGTGATTGAACATTCTTACCCGAATTGGATTTTCCTTCACCCAATACATGTGAGTTCATTTTCAACATTTCCATCATAATGGCATGTATAATAAATGAGCTTTCACCTACCTTGATCATTGTGTACAGTAGGATTGTTTGAGACTTTTGGCATTAACCAGCATCCTACCATGATCAAAACCGACCATAGACAAGGTTTTCACATTGATCTTAAAAAATTCCTCCCACTTGTCACCTATCACCTTGAATAAATTTAAATGGTACAAATGAATTAGAATCTCTTCTAATTTAACCTACCATAAAAAATTCATTTTGTACCTGTTGACAATTGTACGGTACCAGATCATGAAGTCATTTTTGAAAACACTGAAGATAATCTACAAGCAAGACTTTCATAGCATCTTAATCATAAAACATGATAACACCTTGAGACCCCAACTGACCTAACCCTTACCATAATTCCCTTATCTACAAGACCCTTTTCCACCATATTCAAACTTCAACCTTTACATATGTCCCAATTGCACTATTGCTTAACCACTCAAAATTCATTTTTGAAATACAAGCCTTAATGTTGTCTTTTTTATTTTGGATTCCTCCCCCTTTCCATCAATACACTCATTCCACCCTTTAAAGCATCTTTAAAGGTATCTTGTAAGTTGGAAGAACGTGGAAGGTGAACAGTAGAGTGCAATTCAACTTTAATCCTTTTCACCTCAAAGGCCTTTTTCACGAAAGTTTCCTACCCAAGACCACCATACCATTACAATTCTGAATAACCATCCTTTATAAAAGTTGACAAACATTGATATTAAATCAACCTGAATTCATTGATTTTCTGTACATGTATATATACACACAAGGTCATTTTATCCAGAACACAAATTCAAGCTATTATTACAATTTGAATACAAATTCAAATTGTTGTTACAATTTGAATAAAATAAAATCAGTTGGTTTAGTGATTTGAGTTGATTTGGTAATTTGGAAAGAATCTACAAAGGTTGTTATTGACTTGGCGTTAAATTTTGTTGTTGAGTTGAAGTTTGTTGCTAACTTGTTCATGTTCCTTAAATGCCCCCACAAGATGATGGAGCCATTAGTGACACCTATCTTTGATCAAAGAATTAAAAATGTTGATAGAGGTGAAAGCTTAGTTAGACCATCTACTAGTTGATCAATACTTGAAATGTAGGAAACTTTGAGTTGTCCAAATTGAACATTTTAATGAACAAAATTATAGTAAGTGCTAAGAGTTTCATTGTTGAATGAAATACTAGATTGGGTTTCTAACAAGATAAATTACATACATAATGGTTGATGAATCGATCTTTTGAGTTGCCTACCTAATTTGAACCACTGAAAGCTAAAATTTGCATTGAAGAGTGTTTCCTCAAGAATAACCCATGGTAAATAATGCCTTTTAGGTACAATAGAACTTACGTGAGACTAGACCTATGAATTTGACTTGGTTAGTGGATAAACTAGGACAATATATTGATAGCATGAGCAACATTAGGTTTAGTAGCCATATCAAAGTAGTAAAGACCCAATTAACTTCCTTTAAGTAGTAGCATCAGCTACATAGGATCCATATTTTAATTACAACTCAACATTAGTTGCCATAGGTGTTGTGACTTCTTTCGAAGTAGCCATATCAAATGAATGAAGAATATCCCATATATATTTATGTTGAGACAAAAGCATGCCATGAGATGTAGAAATCACTTCAACACCCAAGAGGAAATTGAGTCTGCCAAGATCTGTAAGAGAGAATCTATTAGCGAATCTATTAGCGAGTTTAATGAGAAAAACAAACATAATTGCATAATTGTTCCTTGTGACTAGTAAATCATCAACATAAACCAAGAAAAAAATCAAAATAGAATCTTTGGCATAGATGAATAATGAGGCATCTGAAGTAGAATTTTGAAAACCATAGCTAAGTAGAAATGAAATTAGTTCTTTATACCAAGCCTGAAGAGCTTGTTTGAGGCCATAAATAGCCTTTTCAACTTACAAACATGAGAAGGATTATCCTTGTCAATAAAGCCTACAGGTTGTGCCATGTAAACCTCATTAGTCAATGTGCCTTGAAGAAAGGTATTATTAACATCTAGTTGTTGAATAGGTCAACCATGAGCCAACACAATGCAAAGCACTACTTTGATTGTAGTTGGTTTTATGACAAGATGAAATGTGTTCTTATAGTCAATTCTTGCTCATTGATGGAATCCCTTAGCAACTAACCTGGCTTTATATCTTTCAATGGTGCCATATGATTTTCTTTTGATTTGAAAAATCCATTTGCAACCAACTATATTTTGCTTGGAATTAGATGGAACAAGCTCCCATTATGGTTTCTGACAAGAGCATTGAACTCTTCTATCATAGCATTCCTCCAATTAAGATCAATTACAACTTGACTAACACAAGTAAGTTCATTTGGAAGAGGTAAAGGGTGTTTAGTGGTGTGAAAGCTTTCTTAGGCTTAACAATATTGTTTTGGGATCGAGTGGTCATTGGATGTGTTCTTATCACAACTTAAGGAGGTTGTGCATCAAAAGAGTGAACCATATCTTGACCAGAATTCATTCTAAAATCATTTCCTGGAGAAGAATTTAAGACAATAGAGGTTGGATTAGTAGTATGAATATCAAATTATTGAGTTAAAGAAACATTTATCACATTTTCCAAGTTTGTAAGTATTACGCCATGAAATTCAAGTGGTTGAAATATACTAGGAGAAGGAAATGAGGTACCTTTTGTATAAAAGGACGTGAAATATTATTTTGATTGATTGAAGAAGGAAAATTTGATTCTTGAAATTGAACATGCTGGGAAATATGTTTTTTTTTTTAGTTTCCATATCATAGAACTTGTAGGCACTTTGTGTGGTGGAATAACCCAAAAAGACACATTGTTTGGATTTGGTAAGAGTTTATGTTATTATATGGTTTAATCCAAGGGTAACAAAGGCAACCAAAAACTCTAAGCTTGGTATAATTTGGTTGAATATTAAACAGACTTTCAAAAGGAGATTTGTTTTGTAAAATTGGTGTGGAAAGTCTATTTATTAAATAAATAGAAGTTTGAAATGCATGAGTCCAAAAAGACAATGGCATTGAAGCTTGATGTAATAATGTTAGGCTAGTTTTAGCAATGTGCATATGTATTTTCTCTGTAGCTCCATTATGCTTTGGTGTGTGAGGTGGAGTGGTGAGATGAGAAATGCCATGAGCTCCAAGGTAAAAGGTTAATTTTTATACTTTTTAACATTGTCAGAATATTTGGTGATGATTGAAGTGCCAAAATTTTTTTCTATAAGTGATTTAAATGAAAGAAACAAGACATAAACATCTGATTTTTGTTTAAGAGGGAAAAACCAAATATATTTAGTGTAATGATCAACATAGATAACATAGAGTGAAAACCATCTATGGATGTAATAAGAGATGGCCCTTAAACATCAATATAAATAAGCTATAGAGGTTTGGAACTAGAAAGAGTAGAATTATAAAATGGTAATTTGTGACCTTTATTACTTGCACATGAATCAGAATGTGACAATTTATTTGAAGCATTAAAAGATAAACCAAATGATTTTAACATAAAGTGGAGAGTTTGAGAGGATGGGTATCCAAGTCAATTATGCTAAACAACAAGTGAGATTTTGAAAGTGATCAAGGCTGTTTCATTGCTTAGAAAGGTGGCAAGTGTCTTAGAAACTCAGACAGATCATCTTTACTTAAGCCTTTCATTATAGGTGCCCCCACGCTTAAATCCTTCACCAAAAAATGAAAAGGAAAATGTTCAATTGAAATAGAATTAGTTTTGCAAAATTGAGAGATTGAAATGATGTTTCTTTTCATGCTAAGCACATGCAAAACATTAGATAATTGAAGAGGTGTATTGGTGTTTGGAATAACAGTTGAACTTATATGTTTAACATTCAAACCTGTACCATCACCAACTGTGATTTCATCTGGACCACCATGCTTAAAGAATAATGAAAGATTTTTCAAGTTGGAGGTGACATGATTAAAGGCTCCCGAGGCAACTACCGAATTCTTGTTGTTATGTGATTGAAAGGAATGCACAATTTATTTTTTGAATGGCGTACAAGTTTTATTAGAAAGAAGCAGAACAATACATCACCAAAGCCTTCAACAAAAATAAAAGAAGCACTGTTCACAAACTCAAAGATGAAAAAAAGAGGGAGTAGTAGACAACAATGACCTGAAGGCAACAGAGAGCAAGGAAAAGAAAGCAAAAAGTAGAAAAAACCAAAAACAAAACACCATAAATGTAGTAGCACCAAGGTTGAAGAAAGACATCAACCAGAATCAATGGTAAGACAGACTAACTCATTACTAGAGGGACTAAAAACCTAAATGAGATAAGTAGTTTTACTTACACCATCTTTCACAACGTGGTCTACTAGTTTGTTACCTTCACGGGGAACATGGACCACGGACCAATTGATAATTCTCTTCTTGAGATAGTAAATCAAGTTTAAAATGGCATTGTGCACCAAAGAGTAGAGTTTAGTTGGTTACACCACTTGATAACGTTCATCGGATCAAACTCAATAATAAGAGAATGAGAAATTACCTGAGAAGAAGCAGGAAATAGGACAAAGGCTTCCTTAATTAGCAATAGGTTCTTTAGCAACTGTTTTGTTAGAACTACAAGTCTTGGCCAAATGTCTTGGTTTTTCATAGGGTTGGCGAAGTAATTTCGAGTAATTAGAAGCATGAGTAGGAACAAACTTTTTCTTGTTGAAGTTGGTACAATTATTTGGAAAGGAAAAACTGTTTATGAAGTTATGTCATTTGTTTGGATAATTACCTTTGTATTTCTGGGTGAATGCAACATAATTTGCTACAATAGTAGAAACCGAACAGGACTCTTCTTATTTGATAGTTGCCTTACAGTTTGTAAGCTTGTCATGGAGTTCTTCAAATGAAATAACAAACTCCCTAGCTCGTATGGTAATAGATAATTCCTTGAATTCTAGTCCAAGCCCATTCAAAATGAATATGATCAAATGTTCTTTAGTTACTAGAGCTTAAGCCATGGCTAGTTCATTAGTTTTGGTCTTCATAAATTGTAGATAATCTGCAATGGTCTTGCATTCTTGCGTAGAAAGTGTTAACTTTTTCTTTAAAGACATTACTTTGGTACTAGTCTTACTGGAAAATGGTTTGGTGAGTTTTTCTCATGCTTCTTGGGAATTTTTGCTGTTGCAATGAGAGGGTGAATTGATTCTGAGATAGAAGCAACAATCGCATGAAGGATAAATTGATCTTGACGGTACCAAAAAATATATTCTAGATTATGGGTTTGTGTTTCTCAAGTAAAAATTATTACTAGAGGACAAGTTATTTTGCCAGTGAGATAGCCAAGGAGATCATGGCCTGTAAGAAGTGATTTAAATTGGATTTGCCATGAGGGAAAATTAACTGATGTTAATTTTAATGGTAGTTGAGCTGTTGCATTAATAGAGATAGGAGTAGGAGTTGTAGTTTGATTATTGGTTAAAGTGGTTAGGGAAGAATTTGTGGCAGCCATGGAGAAAAAAAAAGGATCAAAGCTAGCTAAGCAGAACTCTTTGATATCATATAAAAGTTGACAAACATTGATATTAAATTAGCCTTACTTCATTGATTTATGGTAAGTGTGTACACACACACACACTTACAAGTTATCCATAATGCAAATTTAAACTATTGTTACAATTTCAATAAAAATTCAAACTATTGCTACAATTTGAATAAAATAGACTCAACTAGTTTAATGACTTGAGTTGATTTGGTAATCTGGAGAGAATCTACAAAGGTTGCTATTGACTTGGAGTTAACTTCTGTAGCTAACTTGGTCATGTTCCTTACATTTTCATGTCCCTCTTCTCCCTGTACCGTACAAACTTATAATTAATTAGTCTTTGGTGAGAACTTCGAGGGATGAACACATCCACCTTCATACCAAATTGATTTAAGACTTCTTTGATATTCGCCCATGAAATACCTAACTTAGGTTATCCACAAAAAACAAAAAAAAGACCTTCCCACTAAACCAACTTTGACTGACCACGTATCCTTGTGCCTTATAACCCTTGCCACCCGTTACTTGTAGCCATTGCATCTCCTCCATGCCTACATGCAAAACTTGTTAGTTTCTTTTTCTCTCTCTCTCTCACAAGTAGAAGAAAGAAGATAAATTGATTATTTAAATAATTTTTGTAAAAATCAATTCAATAATTGTGATAATAAATAAGAAATTGAATTAGTAATAGATATTCCAAATTAAAAAATAAATAAATAAAGTAAAAAAAAGTGAAAGAGAAATCAATGCAAAAAAAAAAAAGAAAGAGAGGAAAAGGCATTAATTTAAATTTATAATAGAATGCACTAAAAATTTAAATGCTCATAAATTTAATATCTTGCTATCATTATGTAAATCCCCATACAAAGTTGATATGATAGGGTTCTTTTTTATTTTTGGTCTTTTACTATAAGATTAATTTAATAGATATTTTACTATTATTGAATTGAAGTTCAAATACTCAGATGAAGTTATTATTAAGTTATAATATTTAATATTTTTTCATTGACTTGAAAACACATAATAAATATATTTGTAAAATTGAGTTATCTTTTAATCATATTATTGATTAATTAAGCAAAATTAATTTCTTAATTTCAAAGATTAGAATGTGAAATTTAATTTTATTTTTTGTTAAAATTTATTGAAATTTGCTACAACATATTAATTATACTCCAACTTTCATTTTATTAAACATATTGCATAGTTAGCTAACTCCACTAGTCAAATGGGTAACATCTCCAGAAAATGCAATCAAAATGTGCCACATCTCCGAAAATATGCCATGCCATTTTTCCTTTTTCTTTTTAAATTTTCTATATTTTAAATATGAAAAAAATCCTAAAAAATAAAAAAAAATAAAAAGAATTTCAAAAAATAAAAGAAGAGAGGGAAAAAGAGGAAAGGAGAGATAGAGAGAGACAGGAGGGGTTGAGGAAGTTTTAAAAAGGGGAAAATCTCCCCAGCTTATGTTTTGATTTTTTCTTCTTTTACATTTTAATTTCAAAAATAAAAGGTTTTAAAAAATCGACTAGGCATATTTTGGCATGTGTTGCTATTTTATTGGGCATTTTTGGATACATTACCATTTGATTAACGATGATACGGTCGTGTGCAAATTGATGTACGCAAGTAAAGTTTGAATATATAATTATGAATTTTAAAATTTTAGATCTCAAATCAAGAATATGAGTGTAACTCAAAAGAATACTAAATGCATAATTAACCCAATTTATAATATAAATCAATTTATTTCTCAAATGTATTGACATAACAGATAAATTTTATTTTATAAATATCAACGTACATAAAATATCACTATAAAAAATTAAGAAAAAAATTAGTAAAATTTTCGCTTCTTTCACTTGTAGCATCGCGCCAGCCCTTATTGTAAATATTAAGTAACGTGTTATTAACTTCAATTTAACATGGGGCCCATTTTTTAAAAGAAAGAGTCAAAAAGTTATGAATGTAAGAGGTTTAACACTTATTAGTATTTATTGTTAGGTACGTTATATGTGAGCATTTATATTTATGTAATAATTGTATATAAATACTAATGTTTGGAAACTATAAAATTGGAAGAATTAAAAATTGAAAATTTATATTATATATATAATTGACTTTTAAATTACTTTAATGTAGAAAACTTCTATTAACAGTTCCATAAATTTGTTTATACAATGAATGAGTGAAGATGATTTGTGTTCTCATGATTTGTCCTCTTAAGGAAGGCTGATCTGATACCCTGCCTTGGAAGTTTTTCCTTAATCTCTCTGCCATTATTTTTGCCCACCTGTTGTCTTTGGCCTGTCATCCTTGGAGCCAGCTTCTTTTCCCCATCAATTAATGCACTTTAAACTGCCCTGAAAGAGGTTCAAAACTTGTGGCAATTAGGATTTTAATGCAAATGCAAACCCATTGATTGTTGGATTTTTGTCATGGTGTGACAGTGGAGAAAATAAGATGTCCCTTCATCCTTTACAAATGGGAATTTGCTGTCCTTTGTTTGTTTTCATAATTACAACGGTTACTAACATTTTTCCCCTTTGGCATTACCCAACTTGGATTTCAAATTTAATACAAAGTTGAGCCTTCAATCCACACTTGGCTTGCAACTAATAAAGTTCTGGCTCTTTTCTCCCATGGTTTTAAACTCCCAAAATTCTAGTTAACTTCAATTTTCCTTTCATATGAGAATTATTTATTTACTTCTTTCCTCCTGTACTTTAACTTGAAAAGTTTCATTTCTTTTTGCCCCCTATATGACCAGTGTCTACCAACTCATAGTTCTCAAAAACCATCTCCTCTCACATTGAACATACACTGCCCATTTTGTTATGAACTAAATATAAAACCCAACAAAGTTCACAGAACCCTTCATTCTTTTTCATTCCAAACAATGGCCTCACAACAAAATCAACAAGGGATGAGTTCTAGTTTAGATGCAAGTGCTGACTTCACCCCCAAGAATTGCTTAAACATAGATGAATTCCTAGGAGAGTTTAACAAATCCTACCATCTCAATTCATCATCGATTGAATTAGATGACAATGAGGTAATGTTTATTTTTTCTTTGCACAAGTATGTCACTTTTGCCAGTATTAAGTTTTTACTCATCTACATGCTGATTCTTTGTTTATCTTTCGTAGAAATGTCATAAAGGAGAAGCTAGAAAGAGAAGCTTTATGGAAATGGAGAATGGTGAAGAGGAACAAAGAGGAAGCCTAGACTTGAATCTGAGTCTAACACCGCTAGGTTTGCTGCAGCAAAAGGATTTATGTGGAAACCAATCAGAGATATCATCGACATCGTCATGCATGCCTGTAAACCTAGACTCATCGTCAAGTGAAGAAGTTGAGTTTAGCAACAAAACAATTGAGGATCCATCACTGATTCTGATGGGTTGTTCTCATTGTTTGATTTACGTGATGGTATCTGAAATAAATCCCAAATGCCCAAAGTGCAACTCCTCTATTCTGATTGATATATTTCGCCACAGATTGGGTAAGAAATCAAGGAAGACTTAGTTAATCTTTTTGCTCTCCTCTCCAACTATATATTTCCCTTTTCTATATATCTGATGTTCAATAAAAATTAAATCTTTCTTCGTTTCCATATGACTTGTAACATTTTGTTACTTTCATCATACCTTTTTTTTTCTTTTTGAAAAAATGGTATTTTCTATGTAAGAATTAATAAGTGAGACTATATTTTTATTGTTATATTGATGATTAATTATTAGTGATGGAGTCAAGGTGATAGCGGCCACCATCTCTCAAATTTTCAATTTTTATTATATATATAAAATTTGAGATATATAAAAAAAGATTTTATATAATTACTCTTTAATCACCTCTCATGCAAAATTTTGGACCACCACTGTTAGTTATGCATTTAATATAACGGTTATGTACGTTAAGAGAGGTACAAAATTGTCTTAACAAGGTATACCTCGATGATTAAAACTTAAAATTATAATTTGAAAGTATATGTACAAATCCTGAGATAAAAGAGGTGAAATTCATAAGATGAAAGATATTTACTTCTTATTAGGAAACTCAAAAATTATATTTCTTTAGAGTTTATATTCCTATTGTTCTTTTTGTTGTTTTTAATTTTTTTAATAAGTAAATTCATTAATATGAATAAGGAATAATCCTTTTACAGCATGGAACTTACAGTTATAAAGCTAAAACCGTATGTTCCAACCAAATATTGCATTACAAAGAAATAAACACAACCTCATTAGGAAAGAACTCTACCAAAGAAACTCATCAAAATTTCCTTTATGTCTAGAAAAAAATCACATCATCAAGAAGCCAACCCACATTTAAAAGAAAACTCACAATCATCTATCACAATAGTAGAATCAACAACGCCCCAAAAAAGACACCATCACAAGATATAAGTTAGATATTACCGACTTTATGGCAGGAAATTGATGAGATCGTTCTCCCTTAGTGCTCCATCTTTCACTAGTGGATCCACAATCCTATTAGCACTCTACAAGGTGTGAATATTCTTCCGATTCATCGTGTTCTTTTGAAGTGCTCGATTTTGATTATCCAATTCCTTTATTTCCAAGGCACATCTTTGAGTCATTAACCCATTTAACGACGTTAGAAGAATCACTCACAATTAATAAAAAACGTGTAGCCTGCCATTTGGAAGAAACAAAAATGATAAAGACCTCAAGCACAACACAAAGTTCAGCAAAATTCGCATCATGTGCTATTATGGGCTTAGAGAAAGTAATCTTTATTTCACCCAAACTATTTCTCGAAACTCTACCTATTCTCACCTCCCCCAGATTTCCCCTCGTTGGCCCATCCATATTAAACTTCATCCATCCTTTAGGAGGTGCAACCCAATCAACCATAGCAGCTACCTTTGGACCTTTACTAAGAACTTTTACTAAATTTGGAACTAACATAATATCAAGAGTAAAACCATCAATCTTAGGCCATTTAACATGTGCTTAATCACAATTTAACTAAATCACACAATTGCTCATGAATCTAAAGCATTCCTTTAAAAAACAACTTCATTTGGAAACAACCATAGAGTTTAATTAATGGCAGAAAAAGACATATCCCACAGCCTTATCAAGTAACACTTGCCATAAAAAGACTTCCACTTTATGAAGAACTATTTGTTAGCTTTATTATTCTTTTAACATGAAAAAATTGATTAAACTTAATGAGCTTTAAAAGTAAAAGATAATTTTGAGGATGAAGAAAATCCTTAAAGAATTGTTAAAGCTGAACTTAAAAGAAAAATACATTGAAATGCTTTAATTGCTTGAACATATTTTTTATTATGGATGATCATGGTCTTAATTTTCTCAAAAGTCTTTTATTTTCAAAATTAAATGTGTTAGCCCAAGGATCAAGTTTTCAAAAGAAATGACTTGATTCTTAATTGAAAAGGAAGCTGTTGGCTCTATTAGTTTTTGATGATAATAAAACATTCTCATTTATTTGTATCTAATACCTTTACTTAAGTGTGTAGGAAAATTAATATATGAAATTAATTAATTAACTCTTCAAAGAGTATATCAAAAGAAAAAGAGGGATAAAAATAACAAGATTCAACTGTCTAACAAGGAGGAAGCTTATTGGTGAAACAAGAAGAATGTTGGTTGACCAAGTTTCAAATTGGAGGAATGGCGGGCTGAAGAGTTTGAGAAATAGAATCAACTTAGTCGACCAAGTCAGTTGACTAATTGCTCTCTACCAGAATCTGCAACCTGAAACAGAACCAACTTAGTCGACCAAGTCAGTCGATTAAGAGCTCTTTGTCTGCAATTTGAACCAGAGCACTACAAGACTTATTAACGGTTAGAACTCATCCTCAACTGTTTTCAATGGACATAAAACTGTCAAACTGCCATCAGAGTTGCTTCTCCAAGTATAAAAGGGTCTTCCAACAATTAGAAACAAGTTTTTTTTAGAAGTCTTGAATGAGATTTGAGCTATAGAGAGTTGAAAAATCAGAAAATCTTCACTGCACTTGTCTGCACTTAAACGTCTACTCTTTGCATTTGTATTTTGCACTCAATCTTGTACCAATCAGATCAACGAGTGATCATAGGTACTTTCTTCTACTTCTCTTATTGTACTCTTATAGTGAGAGAGTCACTTTAAGTGGTTGTTTCAAACAAGGTTTGCTTGAATGTGTTAAGGTTCTAACTTAGCCTTGAAAAGTTAGTTGTTAGGTTTTGGTTGATCCCGTGAAAAACCATTGTTGTAGGTTGTGGTTGAGCCTTTGAAAAACCACTTTGGGTTATAGTTAAGCTTGGGAAAAACTAGTGTAAAAGGTTTTGGCTGAGCCTTGTAAAAGCCATTGTAAAGCTTGGTGAAAGCTTGAGAATTTCACCGGTTCTTAGTGGATTGTTTGAAAAATCCTTGGTTAGATAATCAAGGTAGTGGATGTAGGTCTTGGACCGAACCACTCTAAATTGTGTTGTCTTGTTTACTCTATTTTTGTTGTATTTTCATTCCTTTATTTGTCTCGCCTTTATCTATACGTAGAGATAATTTTTGAAAGAGCCAAATTGTACTATTCACCCCCCCTCTAACACATATTATTGGGACCAACAAGTGGTATCAGAGCTAGTTCTCTATTTTTAAGGTCTAACACCCTTTGGGAGGATCCAAATGGCTCTCAAAAAATTCATAGTTGATGAGGGACAAGCAACAAACAGACCACCTCTATTTGATGGCTCAAATTACTCATATTAGAGTACTAGGATGTCAATATATATTAGGACAACTGACTATGAGATATGGGATGCCATTACCGATGGTCCTTTCATTTCAATGATTAGAAATTCGATAAATGGTGAGAAAACTCCCAAACATAGAAGTAGGTGGACAGAAGCTGAAATAAGGAAAGTTCAAATTAACTCTAAGGCTATGCATACTTTTATTTGTGTACTTGATTATAGAGAATATGATAAAGTGTTCATGTGTAAAAGTGCCAAGAAAATTTGGTAAAAATTAGGAGAGTTACATGGTGAAACAAATATGGAAAAGAAATTGGAAGACAACTCTTGCGAGAATCAATGCTCAACAAGCAACATGACAAATGGAGACAAGGAATCAAGTGAAGATATATCCTAAAATCAAATTAAATTATGCTTCATGGCTCTTAAAGAGTTAAAGGTAACTTCTTCATCATGTGAACTTAATTCATGTGCTTTCAATGAATTATATGATGCTTTTGAGGATTTAGCTTTTGAGTTTGAGAAAATGAATATAAAGAACAAGAAAATCATTTCCACACTCGATGTTGAAAATGAATTTTTGATGAAAACAAAAATTGATTTGGAAAAAGAAAATGAAAATTTGGAAAAGGATTTTAAAGCTTACCAAGAGCAAATTGACTTTTTGGAAAAAGGAAATTTTGATGTAAAAATAAAATTTGAAGATTTATTAAATGAAAAAGTGGAAGAAAGATCAAACTTGTGCTTGAGGGCCAAAGATGATGAATCCGAGGTGTCTTCTACTTCTTGTGATATTTCAATTGATGAGCTGCAAGATGAATATGAATGTCTCTATGATGAGTTTGAAAAGCTTGCATCAAAATATAAAACTTCGAAAAGAAAAGCTGCATTTCTTGAAAATGATTTGGAAAAGATAAGATATGATTTCAACTCTGTTTTTGAGCAAAGAAATTTTCTGCAAATTGAATTAGAACATTCAAAAACAGATTTTGAAAATCTACAATTGGAGTTGAAAAACAGAACAGATGCTTTACAAGCTGTTGTTACTGAAAATATTGCTCTTAAGAATTTAAGAAAAGAATCATCAAGAAAGAGCACAAATTTCATAAGAAATGCTAATGATTTCTCCCCTAGATGCTTTGTATGTGATAGAACTGGACATTTACCCTATGATTGCTTTAGGAAAAGAAATGTGTAGAAAATTAAAAAAAATTGAGTTCTAAAAGGAACTTTATGCAACGAGACTAACTTTCAAGGATCCAAAGCAATTTGGATACCAAAGATCATATGAAAAATGTCTCTTGTAGGTGTGCTAGAGCAAGGAGAAACAATTCTTGAAGAATGAGTGCTCTTGAGTAACACATAAAGGAAAATGGGTGATCTTTATGCTAAAACTCTTTTGTTTGTTTGAATGAGATTTTTAATTGCTTATTTATTGAATGTTTCATTGATTTATCTTGATTTCTAAAATTGTTTGCTCTTCTTAATTGAAAACTTTGGTTGCCTATTCTTGCTTGAATATTAAGTGCAAAATTCTTTGAGCTTTATTGATAAATCTTGGCTATGCAACTTGATTTGATATGATACATGCTATAAGTTGCAAGGAAGTATGAATCTAAAGATGGAGTATGTACTTATATTTGATCTTGAATATGTCATCATCCTTATTTTGAGAAAATTGTTTCATTAAGATTGATTGATTATGGAAAATTGTTTCTATAAAATTTCCTCATGATTTATGACATTGTTTCTATACTACTTCTTTGAGGAAAAATGATTTTTGCCCATAATTTTGAAACATAAAAGGTTGGATAATGTGATAGAAATATGAGCATACTTGATGACTTACACTCACATTTATTCAAGTAGCCTAAAACAAGGAAAATTGAGTTAAAAAAAAAATTGTCCTTGATTTCCTTGTGCCTAACATAAGTCGACCATTTGCACAATCTTGATTTACATTCTAGAACTTGTTTGAATAGTTCAAGATGGTTGATAATGAGCTTGAAAGTTTTGACTACTTGAATTGGTACTTTTAAAGCAAAATGAGTTTATATGAGAAAAATGTTGTCATCCTTTAAGTTTAGAATGATATATGAATTGGACAAGTTTGTTTCATAATGAAAAATACTTATGACTTGTTCTTATTGGATGTGCATATTTGCTTGTAAGCTTGAATGGTCACAAAGGCATTTTTGGAACATAATTGTGAGATATTTGCAAATGACCCTTGACATGCATATACATGATTCATTATGCCCATTACATATTTCATAAATCATTTAGAGCATAATGAAACAAAATTGAGTGACATTGAGCTTATGATTTTTCACAAAGCAAGTTTAATCTTGAATGTTTCAAGTTAAAAAGTTTGCAAAGAAAGATTAAATATTTATCAATTGATTTTCTTGTGAAATCTTTTTATTCTCTTTGATTGAAATTAATTTTTTTTTTTAATGATATAGCATGATTGAGCAAACTTGATTTGATATATTTATATAAATTGCACAAATTCGATGTTGCTTGGTATTTCTCTTATGATTGGTAAAATTGATTGAAAGGGATTTTTTAAGCATGATTTTGGGTGTGATAATTTAACATTGATGGAATTTTTCAATAAAAAGAACATATCTATTTGCAATGTTTGGAATCCTTGAGATTATAATGATTTCAATGATATATAACTTGAACAAGCATACCTTGTGTTGAAAATGCCATTATATCTTGTTCTTGTTACAAATGATTGCTTGAATAACCTTAAGGGCATTTTTGTCCATAAGTTGAAAAATTGTAGAAAATGCTAAATTTGATGCTTATTATGCTTAAACATGTTTAAATACTTATTATACATGTTAGAAGTCATAGTCACGCATCATGATGTAAATTGAATATGTTTGAGCATATTAAAGGCATGATTCTTCAAATGAGCATTTCAACTTTTTTGCACTTGTGAACAATGAGCAATAAAAACCAAAATTTGAGTTCACATGTTTTTCTTGAAGAATCTTTGATCATACATGTCCAAAATAATGTTCCAAACATGGTTGAAATGAAATTCTAAATTGTTCTCACACAAATCCATGTTTTGAGATCATTATGCCTTGGAACATTGCATGTTTTGCTCTTTTTTCTAGCTTTTCAATGTGCAGGAATCCAGCATAATTGACTTTTTAACATAGATAGTCGACTATTGGAGAACAAAATGCAAACAATGCTGCTGGAATGATAAAAAATGGACCCAAGGGATATGCAGTCGACTCTTGAGTGCTTTAAAGCCAAAATGGACAGGTTTTGAGTTCCAAAATGTCTTTTTACTTTACTTCTTGTCCATTATAATATTTTCTTTACTGAATTTCCTTTTCAAAGATGATTCTTGACTTTTAAAAACATGCATTATGAATAATTTCATGATCATTTGGTGCAAGTACATGTTCTTAAAATTGCAAAACTTGCTGAAAATGGGAAATCCTTTTTGATGACATAAATCTACTTATTCCCAAGCATGACACTCATATTGATTCCATTAATTCTCATGTATTTACAATGACAAAATAGAAATATGAGAAATTTTTCATCAATGCTTGAATTTGTTAATCCGATTGGATTTTCATTTGCATATATAGAAAATATCTTCTCATGAAAATTGAAATGTTCAAATGCTAATCTAGGAACAATTCTTGAAATATATTTTACGTTTGTGCTCAAATGATTGTTTCAAAATTGATTTCTTGATTATGCATACTTATTCGATTAGGATGAACTCATTGAACTTAATGAAAATATTCTTGGTTCATCTACTATATTGGTCAAGACACATGCTTACATGATTTTTCATTTTCCTTGACCTTAAGGTTTGAAGTTTAAAACTTAACTTGAGCTATACATTTGAATATGAATTTAATTGTCAAGTTTGATCATGGCATATATTGTGAGTTGACATAGTTGAAATTTATTTTGAATATGCATTTAAATGTTAACTATGTCTTCATTGAGCTTTAACGTTTATATGATCTAAAGATTTTGTGTGCATCCAACTTTAGCTTATAGGTTACCGTAAATAACTTGACATGTCAAATAAAATATGGCCTATAGCTTTAGTTAGCAATGAATACCTAATGTGCTTTGATTAAATATCTCTTTCTCGAATCTTAATAATTGGTATTCATTGATGATTGAATGTTCACTTTGAATATACTCATGAGTTGAGTGCTTTACTTTCAATATTCTATAACAATTGATATCACTCATGAATCATGAATTATTAAGAAATTGCATGTACCTTGAACTTCAATGGTTGCATATTTTTTGAATGGGTATATGTCTCTATTAAACTCATGCTTGCATTTTGATGAACAAAATTGGAATCATGATTAAGGAAGATAGCCATGTTATTTCTTGTAATCATGTTTGTGCTTTTTTTATCATAACTTTCATACATGATTGCAATAAATGCAAAATGCTTTAGTCATGCTTCATTAATAATGATATGCCTTTTGTGAAAGTTTTCCTTGAATTGACAATTTCATATACAATTTGGAGAATACTTCTTGCTCTGCTTGCCTTCAAATGACTTGGATGAATGACCACTTGAAAATGATTTGGAAGAATACTCGCCAAGAATGCTTAATGATGATATTTTTTAATTTCTCCTTGAGTTGCTATTTTTTGTATACGAATTAGGGAATTTCCTGAAAATGCTTGAGTGAAACTTCTTGGCTGATTGGTATTGGGAATAAATAATGAATGTTTGATGATGATTGATAATACTTGATGATAATTGAGAATAGTGCTTGAAGACTAATGATACCTTAGACATGCTTAGGAACTACTAGGCAAATACTTCTTGAAAATATGAGTATGTGATGCATATGTTGAACATATATTCAAATGCTCATACTTTTTTGGTTCCGTGAATACTTGAGTATTAGGGAAATAAATTGAATATCCATATGAATGCTCATTTATTTTAGGCTCATGATTTCTCTCCTAATACTTGATCTATTAAGGATCTCTAACAATTTTTGTTGAGCTTATGATTTCTTAAGGGGGAGTCAATCATTGTCCTTGATATCATAAGGAATTAAGATCTTCAACAAGAAGGTTTGGTGAGATTCAACATTTGGTGTTCTTCGGTACCGGTAACATCTTTCTAAACACCAAAATAGATATTGTGCCTTATATTGCTTCTCACTTAAACTTGAATGTTGAAATGCATAATTGGTATCAAGCCTTAAGTTTTCTCAATTAGTGTCTAGCTTTAAAATTAGCATCAAGCTTTATAATTGTCTCTTATTTCTTGAGCTTTAAATTGATCATATCTTTCTTAAATGTTTTGAGCCTTGAAGTTGATATGCTTGGAATGCTTAGTGATACGTGAAGTCTCTACTAGTGCTTTACCAATTGATATAATGAGTTTTAAAATGATTCCATCTCTCGTAATTGATATCGTGCTTTTACAAAAGGGGAGATTTTACTTATATCTATCAATTGGTATATTGAGCTTAAACAATTTGTATTGGAGTTCAAACATGGCTTATGTGCTTATTGAACATCTTTATGATCATCTTTGTTGGACTTCATAATCATTATGAGCACATTTTGCTTATAGTATATATTCATGTGGTTAAGTGCATATATATGATGACTTGGTGACTTTATGGTTACATATTCATGGTCTTCATGCTTATATTCTTGATGGATTTTGCTAACTATTATTTCTTGAGCTTAAGTGTTTAATGCTCACTCTTCTTAACCTTTTTGATATAACGAAAAGGGGGAGAAGGTTTATGAGCAAATTTAATTTTATGCATATGTTGAAGGGGAGATTTTAAAATCATTTCAAATGCAAATTATGCTCATAGTTTTGTCATATCAAAAACGGGGAGTATGGTGGAATCCTAAAGGGAGGAGGAATCAAAAAATAATAAAAAGAATGTTAGGGTGGAGGAACCAGGAGCAGGAACTTAGGGAAGATACGAAGCAAAATAGTCCAGGGGCAATTTCAGAACATCTTTTTGATTAACTGCTATTTGTGCTATGATGGCACTTGAACACTTGGTTTTAATCTTGTTATCTATATGGTTGTTTAACAAATGGATGCTGATATGATTATGATGTTTGACTGCTGAAAATTGAAGTTTGTTGATATTTTGCTATCCTTGGTATTTTTACTGTTGTTGACAAAATCTACTACTGCATTAATATTGAATTATATGCTGATAATTGATTTTTGTTGTGGCATTGTGAATAATTTCTGTTTCAAAATAGATATAGATGGTGTATATAATATATCAATTGAATCATGAATAATGTATACAAAATCCAAAATCAATAAGCTGATTGACAATTGCTGGAACTTTAATGAAAATTTGGCAACACTTACTACTGAAAATTTAATGACAAATCTGTTAATACTTACTTGCTACAAATCACTCTATATTGATGCACATATGTATACTCTAAATGTACAATGTCATTTTCTATGTGACAAGAATAAAATTTGCTGGAATAAAGTAAGCAAACTATGCACACACAAAGGGAGAGCATATACTTAAGGGGAGCAATCCTCATTTTCTGCAGAAAACTAAAAAGAGTAAAAAGACACTATGCTGTTAATCAAGGAATTTTTTGTCATCATCAAAAAGGGAGAGATTGTTGGCTCCATTAGTTTTTAATGATAATAAAACATTCCCATTTATATGTGTCTAATACCTTTACTTAAGTGTGTAGGAAAATTAATATATGAAATTAATTAATTAACTCTTCAAATAGTATATCAAAAGAAAAAGAGGGATAAAAATAACAAGATGCAACTATCTAACAATGAGGAAGCTTATCAGTGAAACAAGGAAGAATGTTGGTTGACCAAGTTTCAAATTGGAGGAATGGCAGGGCTGAAGAGTTTGAGAAACAGAATCAACTTAGTCGACCAAGTCAGTCGACTGACTGCTCTCTGCCAGAATCTGTAACCTGAAACAGAACCAACTTAGTCGACCAAGTCAGTAGACTAAGAGCTCTCTGTCTGCAATTTGAACCAAAGCACTATAAGACAGATTAACGGCTAGAACTCATCCTCAACTGTTTCCAACGGACATAAAACTGCCAAACTGCCATCAGAGTTGCTTCTCCAAGTATAAAAGGGTCTTTCAATAATTAAAAATAAGTTTTTTTTAAAAGCCTTGAATGAGATTTGAGCTATAGAGAGTTGAAAAATAAAAAAATCTTCACTGCACTTGTCTGCACTTAAACACCTGCTCTTTGCATTTGTATTTTGCACTCAATCTTGTACCAATCAGATCAACGAGTGATCATAGGTACTTTCTTCTACTTCTCTTATTGTATTCTTAGAATGAGGGAGTCACTCTAAGTGGTTGTTTCAAGCAAGGTTTGCTTGAATGTATTAAGGTTATAACTTAGCCTTGAAAATTTAGTTGTTGGGTTTTGGTTGATCCCGTGAAAAACCATTGTTGTAGGTAGTGGTTGAGCCTTTGAAAAACCACTTTGGGTTTTGGTCGAGCCCGTGAAAAACCATTGTGAAAAGTTATGGTTGAGCTTTTGAAAAACCACTTTGGGTTATAGTTAAGCTCGGGAAAAACTAGTATAAAAGGTTTTGGCTGAGCCTTGTAAAAGCCATAGTAAAGCTTGGTGAAAGCTTGAGAATTTCACCGGTTCTTAGTAGATTGTTTGAAAAATCCTTGGTTAGATAATCAAGGTAGTGGATGTAGGTCTTAGACCGAACCACTCTAAATTTTGCTGTCTTGTTTACTCTGTTTTTGGTGTATTTTCATTCCTTCATTTGTCTCGCCTTTGTCTATACTTAGAGAAAATTTTTGAAAGAGCCAAATTATGCTATTCACCCCCTCTCTAGCACATGTTATTGGGACCAACATAAGCAAAATATATTTCTTTGATTTCAAGAAGAATTGATTCTAGAGAAAAATAAGTTAGTTCTCGAGCAAAGATCAACAGTGAAAAATCAATTCTGAGAAAATAAAAAATTGGTTCTTGGAAGATAGAAGCTACATACCTTGTGAAGAACTGACACCGAAGAAATAAAGAATTGATTTGCAAAGATAGAAGGTAGAAGGAGAAAAGTAAAGAAGAAAGAATTGATTCTATAAGGAGGAAAAGTGAATTCTTGAAGCACCAAAAGTACAACTTAAAAATTTGGTGACCAAGAAAGGCATGGCACAACTAGATAAAAGTGGAGTGGCAAAATTCAAGCTTGAATTCAAATTTTGGCGCTAGTCCACAGTGAAGAACAAACACCTTAAGGCAAAAGAACCAATAGTCCAAGATTGCAAAGGTGTCACTTTTATGCCCAGTTGTAGAAGAATCGACATCTCAAAAGAGAAGAATTGATTCTTTAGATACAAAAAGCTACAAACTTTGTGAAGAATCGACAACTCAACTACAAAGAATCGATTTTACAAAACTAACAAACTTTTGCTAGTTGCTTGGAACGAACAAGGAATGATTCAAGACTTACTACAATAGGCATAAAATCTCAAAGTCTATAAATATTCATTCTAAGGACAGTAAAGCAAGAAGAGAAAAGTATTTTGAAAGATTTTAAATCATCTTTGAAGAGGAAAAGAGCCAAAAAAAAAAAGAGAAACAGTTGAGTGCAAAAAGTTCCCACTTTTAAGCAAGGAAAGAGCTTAAAGTTCATATCTTTATCCTTCAGCTGATCTTTCTTATGCTTAGACCTTTTTTGATCATTTTTATTTTTGTAAAAGCTCTCACATTTTTGAACCAAAAATTTTTTATCAACCTTTATAGAGGTTTTTAGTTTGTGGTTCATTAAAATCCACTGTTATGTTGGGTATACCTCCAAGCAAAGGGTAAAGGGGTTTTACTTTATCCTTTAAAAGGCTTTTTTTTTTTGTGTAAAGGTTGTGCTTTAACTTAAAAAGGCAATGTCTTAGTAGACGTTACACCTGATCCTACAAAAGCCAAGTTTTGAAGGTTACGCTTGATCGTGCAAAAGGCAAGTTGTGAAGGTTATGCTTGATCTTGCAAAAGACATGTTGTAAAGGTTATGCCCGATCATTTTGAAAAAGTAAGCTGATAGTGGATTCAAACTCCTGGTGCTATCAAGGGAGAGGACGTACGCATTAGAAGGATGAACCTCTATAAAAATCTTGCTGAGTCCTTTCATACTTTGTTGTTTTTTACTTATTAAGTTTATACTCTAGTTTATTATTTTATTCTTTCATAGTTGAATTGATTTTTGAAAAAGGGAGAATTTTTAATCAACAACTAATTCACCCCCCTTTTGGTAGTTTTACTTTAAGCTTATCTTTTCTAATAATTGGTATCAGAATGGGTTCTTAACTCTTTGCAAGTTTAACCACCATTGAGAGATCCTATACAAAATGCTTAAAGTAATAACCATGGCATCTTCAAGCTTTATTGGTGAAAGATAATCTACATTAAGGCCTCTTTCGTTTAACAGGGAGAACTATACATTTTGGAAAATGAGGTTTGAAAATTTTATACAATCTTTTGATTTAGATCTTTGAGATATTATTGTTAATGGACCTTATATTCCTAAAAAAACTATAAATAGTGTAAAACACGTTAAAACTAGAGCTTAATAGCATGATAAAGACAAAAAGTTGATACAGTTGAATCACAAAGCTGTGACAACTATTTTGTGTGCTCTTAGAGAAGATAAATTCAATAGGGTAGCTATGTGCTCTACAGCAAAAATAATTTAGGATAATTTAGAAAACTATTATGAGGGAACTAGTCAAGTTAAACAGTCAAAGATTAGCATGTTAACACTTGATTATGAGTTGTTTAAATGAAAGATTAGGAATTTATCAAAGAAATGTTTGAAAGATTCACCAAAATCATAAGAGTTCTTAACGCTTTAGGAAGAAAGTTCCCAAATGCATAGCTGGTGAAGAAAATCCTTCATTGTCTACCCATGTCATGGAGACCTAAAAGTTACTGCCATTGAAGAAGCAAAAAACTTGAATGTTCTCATGCTTGATGAGCTCTTAGAATCATTGCTTACTTATAAGATGACTCTTAGGCATGAGAAAGAATTAGATGAAGCAATTAGAAGAGAAACAAAGAGAAAAGGTATTGCTCTCAAGGCAATTGAGGAGGAAAATGCAAAGAATGTTGAATGTGATAATGAAGAAAGAGATGATGAAGAAATAGCTGTGTTAACCAAAAGGTATAACAAATTTTGAAGAACAAACAAGAAAGTAGAAAGTTCTTGTGAAACCTATACCTTCAAAGATTTATAGTAAAGGTAGACACGATGATGTGGGTTAGGGGTAGTTTTGTCATTTCTTTAGTGAGCTCCTAGAAGTGAGTTTTTCTAATATTATGAAGGTCTAAGTAGAACTAAGGAATAAATGAATGATGCATATAATAATGAAATAAACGAAAAAAATAGAAATAATGATAATTTTCACGATTGGGGTAAAATGGTCATTTTGGGTCTTGGGTCTAAATTTTTAAGTTTTTATGAACTTGAGTACCTTTAATCTTTGTGGACCTTTTCTCAGTGTCAAAAGAGTAAAAAGTTTGAGCCAAAGAGAAGAAGAAGGCAAAGTTAACTATGCAATGGCATTTTTATAAATAAGTGGAACTTTAGTCAACTATAGGATAAATATCCAATTTTTCAAGCACTTTCTCCTCACTTCCAGCTGCTTCTTCTTCTTCTTCTTCCCCTCCTTCTTCCTCACTAAACATTTTCCATCTTCCATGTAAGCTATCCCTTGAAACCTCCATAACTTTCTCAAAGTAACTTCAATTCTCATGCTTTTGCACACTTTTTCATAGGATTCTTTGCGTTTTTTCACTTCTACACCTCAAGAACCCTCAAAAGTCTTTCTTCAATACTTTCTCTCACTAGTTGGATGTTTTAGAGAGGGAGAGAGAGAGCCTTTCCAAATAACTTGAGGAAAACTCTTGAAAAAGAATTTAACTACAAATTCACGAAGGTGAGTATTGAGTTAGGGTTGATTTTTAGGTTGTTTATGATGGTCAATAATTAAATTGTAGACTGTTTTATTTTTGAAGGTTATTTATTTATTTCTAGTGTGACTAGAGTAGTGTGAATAAATAGTCAATCAAATGGTAATTGGAAGCTAGTTAGGAATAACTAGTAAAACTTGATTTAGGAAAATAGCTTTTGGAATAATATTCATGCCAATTTAGTTGTTGTGATGCTATTGTGTGTGATAGGTTCCAACGAGACCCCACATCTCCACTTGAAGCATTAGTGGAAGTTGGAGTCAATTAAAGAATCCACAAAGACAAGTGAGTGAACTTGCATCTAAATTGTTTTAGGAAATGCATATGTGTTTGAATGAATCATTTGAAAATTTTATTTGTTTTTGCTTTGAAATATACCTAGGGAACAAGCCCTTGATGAAATGTTCTTATATTGTGAAATGTGCAATGTGATTAGTTCATGTGTTCTTACATTATGTTGATGTGTATGTTATGCATTGAATGGTACTATTGTGTGATAATTATAACCGTGAGTGTGCGATGTGGGAGTGCACATGACGGTGCCGGTAATGTACGGTGTGGGAATGCACACGTCGATGATTTATGCCATATGCAGTGTGGGAGAGCACATGATGCTGATGATGATATTGTAATGTGCGGTGTGGGAGTGCACATGATGACCTAGCTATGTGCGGTGTGGGAGTGTACATGAGCTGAGGGAGAGTTGGGGTGATGTCGATAGTTGTATATATGTTTATATATGCTATATATAGAGAGGTTATGGAAAATATATTGTCACTGAATTGAATATTGAATGTTAAAATTTGACAAATGCTTTCCAATTGATTTTCACTGTCGTAAAAATGGATTTTCGTTGTGACAAGAATTCTTTTAATTTCATTGCCCTATTTCTTGCTGCAGCGAAATTTCATTCTCGTTGCAACGAGAAACTCTCGAGTGCTGGGGGCTTGATTAGCCCAGATTTTCGCTATAGCAAAAATGCATTCTTGCTGCAACAAGAAACTCTCGGGTGGTTGGGTAAAATGCTTGCCCGGGTTTTCGCTACAGTGAAATTCATTCTCGCTACAGCAAGAAACTCTCGGGTGGTTGGTTCAAAATTTTGCCTGAATTTCATTGCAGCGAGAATGCCTTTTCGCTGCAGTGAGATTCACTCTGCCTTGCTTGAACTCTAACGTAGTTTTCACTCTTTAACTTCATTGTTGATCATAGATCTTTCAATACTAAGGCAATGAATAATCAAGGGTTTAATTGAGGGGTTTTTAACAAGAAATTAAGCTAAATTGCATTGTTTTCAACATAACTGCATCATGTTTTCTAAAATTTCCCGTATTGATGCTTGTTCCCTTCCTATGTTCACTCACTTGGCTTATACTTACTCTTTTCAACTTCATGTTTTCAGATTCGAAGGCAGTTGGGACCTAGGTTGAGGTGTCTACGTATATTCATCTTTTGGTAGGTACCATGGCATTTAGTAGCTATACCTTCACCCAAGGTCACTTCGCTAGAAGTCAATGAGTCTTTTGCCTTTGTATACATACATGTGATGTAAATCACTAAAATACATGTCATAAAAAATATATGTTTATTTTAATTAACGTTGCCACTATGAGTTGGCAATGGGTGACATTATTTTGGATGATATAAATGTAAGTAGTTGGTTGCCATGTTATATTGCTGAAATAATTATACTTAAGAATTACAAAATATGGCATTTAAAGTGAAGGATAGAATGATGAATAGGATCATATAAAAAAAAAAAGGTTTGCTTGGGCTTAATGGGCTATGCCCATTAAGCCCATGAGCCGGTCATGGCTCAAAAATTGAGCTGTGACAATTCTACAAAAGAGAGGAACTAAGAAAAAATCTTAGGAAAGGTATTCAAAAAAATGATCATGGAAAGGATCACATTATTTGCTATGAATGCAAAAGACTTAGTCACACCAAATATGAATGTCTAGAACTCAAGATGAGCAGTTCAAGAAACATCAGGAAGAAAGCAATGATGGTAACATGAAGTGACAGTGATGAGTCACAAAATAAGTATGAAGAAAAGACTGCAAACCTCTGCTATATGGTACTTAATGATCTTATGAATGAAGATGATGCAGAGTCAAGTTGACAAGAATAAAATCCATAGTATCTTAATTTTAAATGTCTAAGTCACGAGATTTTCATAAAAGAGATATGTGTGAACCTTGAAATAGTAGAGAATAACACAAGTGTTGAAGAAAATCACAATAATCAACAAGAAGAAATTGAAGATGTCATCTTAATGGACATAAATTCTGCTCTATTAATTCCCAACATAGAAAAATCATCTGTAGAACGTCCAATATTTAATGGTGAAAACTTTTCTTAGTGGAAAATTCAAATGAGGTAGTTCATTCAAACATAAGAGCCTGAAATATGGAGAACAACTGAAGAAAAACCACTTAAGATGGTTAATGAAATATATACGTGGGACTTAAATGACTAGAAATTGTTGGAGTTGAATGCTAAGGCTGTGCATACTCTTTTCATTGCACTAGGGGAAAGAGAATGCAACAAAGTCTCTATATGCAACAGCGCAAAAGAAATTTTGGATAAGCTTGACTACTTGCATAAAGAAAAAAAGCTCAAAGATGGAAACTCTACAAATGATGATGAATCAGTCAATTTTCAACCTTCAAGACAAGATTGTCTAACAAACTCTTCATCTTGCAAACAATGCTCATCATTTGTCACGACTTAAACCCGAGGGCCATGACCGGTGCAAGGGTATTAGTGGGAGTTACCCTCTTAACCCACGCAATCCTAAAAATGAATAATACAAATCAAATACTCAAAATTACCACATGGGACTCATCACCATGGAACCACACATCAAACATACATGAACCTATTAAATCACACATGTTTATAACATAAAGGATATATATGTAGATCATATGAAGATAGGTTTATTGTGTACAATAATTAAAGAGGATTTTGATTGATTTGGTGTGGTGGCGAATGTCTTTGTATTACGTATGAAGAGACATAGGGTTGCAAATTTTGCATTTGTCAGATACAGAAAAAACAAGGCAAAATGTCAGATATAGAAAGGCAAGGGAGTCTAATCTAGCAATCGATATGGTAATGGTATGAATGTTACAAGAAGAAAATTATTGGTCAAAGCGAGGAGGAGGGAGGAAATGGTTAAGTCCAATGTTCCAAGTAATATATCTTCTTCCTTAACATATATGGGTAAATCTTTTAAGAATGCCTTGATGGGGAGAAAGAAGACTAAATATTTGCCAGTTCCGCCTAAGGTGTTGATAGAGAAGAATAGTTGTCCTATTAGCTATTTCGTAAACGTTAGTAAGAATGTGTATAACCCAAAAACTAATAAAGTGTGGATTGATTGGAACACTATTGGTACAATTCATGAGGGTTATACTATTAATGAGATCAAGAAAAGGTTGATGACTAATAGAGTGGAATTGTTAGCCAGGCTAGTAGGTGGTCTCAAGGTCTTATTAACATTTTACGACCAAATGGCAATGGAGATATTATTAGAGGATTATGTTGAATGCTTTGATCAATGGCTAGTAAATTTGGTTCTGTACGATTACAAAAAGGTTCATAAGGAATTTTGGTGTTGGGTTAAACTAGAATAAATTCCTTTATAGGTTTGGCATTTGAACCATTTTTAGGCTTTTGGTGATTCCTGGGGTGAATTTGTGAAAGTTGATGAAAGTACCTTGAACATGTATAGGCTAGACTGTGGTAGAATATTGGTATGGGTTCAGAGTCTTACATGTATGTTTTATTATACTACGCTAAATGTTGGAGGTGCTAGCCTTGAAATTACTTATGTTTTGATTTGACAAAATTGCATGATATTCTAGACTTGTTTACAAGCATTTGAAATGATTGAACACATATTTTCAACCTCCTAAAGTCATGCAACATGTTTGAAAAGCCTTTCATACTTAGAAGATATTACAAAGCTTTCAAACTTTCAATTTTTAGCTTAAAGAAACAAAGAGCAAGCATTTCTCAACTTAATATTCAACCACAAGGAAGATATAGTTGACTACACATGCAAAGAGGTTAAGAAACTTGAAGATTCTAGAGCTATAGTCGACCCTAGAACAGTTGTAGTTGGCCTTAAGGCAGAGAGGATGAGAAATTGAAGAATTTTGAAAGGCCCAGTTGACCCTATAAAGGGCCTAGTTGACCTTGAGGTAGAAAACATGAAAGAATGAGGATTTTTGGAAGCCTAAGTCAACCCTTCAAGTTATGATCTCAAAATTACAAACTTTCTGGAAGTGGATCAACTAAAGGACACTTGTATTCAACTATAGAATCCCTAATTTGAAATTTTGAATAACATAATCGACCTTAAAAGCTTTATAATAGACCTTAAAGGCTCAGCAATGGCTAGATTTGTTTCAAACTTGTGTCTAACAGCTCCAAATCTTCTAATGACTATAAATAGATGGCTTGAACTCATTTTAAAGAAAGATAAAAAAGAGAGAAGACAAAAAAAAAGCAAAAAAATCCTAGAGAAAAGCTTGACGTTCATTATTCATTTCTTGCACTCAAATACTAGTCTTCTTTAAGCATTCAAAGCCATTTATTACTATCTTTAAGCTAATATTCTTGTATTTATTGTGCCTTAGTTTAAACACTAGCTTACCAGCCTTGAAGAGGCCTTTATTGCTATTACTCGTTTATATACACAATTATAAAGGTTTTAGCTCATCCTTGAAAAGTTAGTGACAATTTGTGGTTGAGATTGTTAAAAACCATTGTGATGGTTTGTAGTTGAGCTCATTAAAAGTCATTGTGAAGGTTATTGCTTGATCTCGTGAAAATGCATTTATATGGGTTTAATGCTTGATCCTGTTTAAAAAGAATATTTTCTTTAGTGGATTCAAAACTCCTTGGTGAGCCAAGAGAAAAGATGTAGGCATTCAAGAAAGCCAAACCCCTATAAAAATACTTGTGTCTTGATTTCTATTTTTGCTTTATGATTTATTGCTTAAAATTGTTTAAGAAAATCACTTGCTTTGTTTGAGACATAAGTAGAAAATTTATTTTGAAAAATGTTTGATTTTTACACAAGGTAAAAATTCTATAGTTGATCCTAGGGAGGAAAAATGGAGGAAAGGCAACTATTTTGCTCTAGGATCGACTATGGACCTTTTATAGTTGACTTTGTGAAGGAAAATCAAATAAAAAGTGGACATTCGAGTCCAAGATCAACTATAGACCATCTATAATCGATCTTGTGCAGGGGAAATGGGTCAAACACCAAGCCTACTAGTCTAGGATTGACTATAGACTATCCATAGTCAATCCTATGCTGCCTAGTCAACCTAAAACGAAATTAAAAGTCCTAAAATCGAAATTTACCTCATTTTTCTCCTATCTCTTGTTCTCGAACCCATTTTCTCTTAAATTTCATACCTTTCAAAACCTTCAAACTGCATCAACAAATCTTGGATTCTAAGGGCTAAAGGTAAGGATTTTCACTCCCAAAAACTTGATTTTGATGATTTTCGTTGTTCTCTCTAAAAGCTAGAAATTTTTCTTGGTTTTCAATATTTGGTTGGATCTCTCCAGTAGAAGCTCATCAAGGAGGAAAAATAGGTAAAATGAGTTGTTTATTTATTGGGTATGAGGTTTGGATGAAACATTTATGGAAATTATTGAGAATAAGTGAAGATTAAATCTAATTGAAAATGGGAATTCAAGGTATTCCAAAATTATTATGGGTTTTGAGAGTATTGATGGTTGAATATCATTTTTTTGGTGTTATTGGAATAGTTGGAGTTTATTGAAGAAGTCAAATTTTCAACAAAAGGTGCTTAAAGGAAAAGACACACTTTAAGAGGTGGGTAGATGTGACGTTTTTAATTATTTTAATATAATTAAGCATGCTTATTCTATAACCTTGCATTAAAATGTATTTTGATGAACTTTGTGATGTGAACACTAGTTTCAAGCTTGTTTTAAGAAATCTAGATATACTATGTAAGTATGCTATTATATATTTAGTTTTAAGCATGGGGACCAAACATTTCAAATGTTTGAAACCTTGAAGAAAATCTATGCTAGTTTGTGACTTGTTGATAATTGCGAATATGCCTTACTTGGAAATGAACTTTGTACACCTACACTTATTTTATTTGAACCCTTTGTTCTTGGAAGGCAAAAGAATTTATCTATTCTTTTGTAAATGAATATTTGGACATTAGGAAACATAGCATAAAAATGTGTTAGTGGAACCTACTTGGGTTATGGACCTATAGCTAGTGATAGTAGACACTAACCATTGTGCACAATGCTTAGCTTTGATTGTGTAGTTAACATAGTTTTGCCCTTCTGATTTGGTCTTGTTGGTAGTTGACATGGTCCTACTCCAGTGATATGACTTCGTTTGGTAGTTGACATGGTTCTACCCTTGATTTGGTTTCATGGTAGTTAATGCGGTCTTACCACCTTTGATATACGGTCGATGGCTATCATGTATCCGACCACTTTGGTGCTACAGCACACTTCTATTTGGTTGTCCATGCTACTTAGTGCTCTATGAACTATTTGAAATTATCTTTGATACTATGGAATTAGAACTTGATATTTGTTTGAATTTTGGATTACTTGCATTTGTTTTAAGATTATTTTTGACAAATACTCTCCCGTTTTGCTTTTTCCCCCTCCCCGTATTTGCTCATAGAGTTATTTATAACTCACACATGTAAGATGCAATTGTTTTGCAAATCCATAGTTGCTTCCTTCGCTATCCTTTGGATAAAGTCAATACTTCACTCAGTGTTTGGTAGGTGATCATATGGCATCTAGTGGGTGTTAATCCTTTTATTTTTGAGTCGTAGTCCATTGGTCTTATTTGGGTTGGTCAGTTGTGTCTGACTATTATGGATAATATTTTACTTATATCTTGTATAAAATGATATGTATTTTGAGAGTTGCCACAAGATAGCTACACTTTGTATTTGCCAAAGGATGGCTATACTTGTTATTTTCTAGTTTAGATTAACCAAGTATCCTAGTGCCCTAAAACCCTCGTCGACATTGATCCATAGTTGTTCCTCCTCCTCCTCCATGCCTACTTGTAAAAGAGCTCTCAACTCTCTCTCTCATTTTCTTTACTGTTTAAACTATGCTTAACTTTACCATATTAAAATATTTTAAAAAGGTGTATTTACTCACCTATTTGGAGCGTATCCCACCTTTTCCCAACTTTTGACGAGTACTCGACTTCTCTAAAATACCCATTCATGACTTTTATTTAATAAGACTAATTACATTCATGAACTTGTTTTGGTTAAATAAATACATAGAATAATGATATATTGTAATTCAATAATTAGGTAATATTCGTTTAATCACATACAAAATACATGTTTTAAGTTCAATGTTGTGAAAAAAAATAAAGAATACTTTTGATAAATTAATTTTTTTATTAATTAATGTACAAATTAATAAATTTTTAAGTTATCAATTAAATAATAACTTGATTAATTAATAAATTTAACAATGCTAGTCCGATCATTAACGGTATTTATTAATTTATTGTTATCTAATTGACATGTTATTTGCTTGTACTGTCATGGTACTAAATCTGATGATGTTGCATCCAAAAATGATGTCTCTTGATTGTCCCTCAAACTAATATTGTAATTTGATTGGAAAATCAATTATCCCTTTCTGAAATCACTTTAGAAAGTGGAAATGGATATTCTTCAAAATCAAAAATATGATATAGTGATTAACGTTGATTCACCAAAATTGATTCTAGATATTGCAAATTAGGTTTAAAAGTTAAAACTATATTTGCATAATTATTACATCATTCTTGTATGTTATGTTAGCATCGCCATGTCAGTACAATCAAATACCATGTCAGCAAAAAAATTTAACACTGTTAATGATTAGATTTCAATTTTGGAAAATATAATGATCAATTTTTATAAATTATTATACAAGGATTCAATCCACTACTTTGACAAAGTATAAGAACTAATTATATAATTTGACCAATAATTTTTTTTCTTTTGATAGGAAAGCATAATACAATGTTAGAAATACAAAATTCAATATATGTTATCTATATATAATTCATTTTTACAATTCAAGTTTATTGACACAGAAATTTTTATCACTATATTGGAAAAGTTTTGATGTAGTGTTGAGTATTAAATTGGTATCTCTAATGAATATATATGATCATATATCGATTAAAATTCTCATATCATAGTATGAATTTTTAGAATTGGAATTTTCTCATTTAATCTCATGGTGGTCACTAACTCTTCTTGACTTTCCCTATAGTATTCATGGCAAATGATATAGCACATGCAAAGCATCTGAAAAGCATATATGACGAGATATCATATCCATCCATAACAAAATGTATGCAATTGACATTGGAAATTTATATCTCCTCGTTGGCAAGCTAGTCTTCTTTTCTCTTTTTTGAAGAGGCTTGAGCACTTATACTTGGTAAATGATGGTATTGGCAATTCCATTCCCCCTTAATCCTTAATACTCTTTTAGACTTTGTTTGGTTCAAGGAATGGGCATTCCATGGAAAATTTCTCCTATTGTCTTATAATTCACCTATTGTCCAGATGACAACACTAGTGTACTTTGGAAGTGAACTTAGAAGACATGGACAAAGTTAGATTAGACCTTTATATACATTTAATATTGCTGCTTTGATCTTTTTAATATTTGGCATCAATAAAGAGTATTTTAGCCCAACTGAAATGATTTTTGTCAATTTTTGCCATATGTTTACACATTTGTAAACATTATTTAGGTAGAAGATACAATTTTAGACTGTAATTTACCTTGTAATAGAACTAACAGCAAGAAGTTGACAAGGCGCAAAAAAGGTGATTAAGTAGGTAATCTTCAGGGTGCCTAAAAAATGAGGTGAACATGTTTAACAATCTGCATATTCCTAGGTCCAATTTGAATGGATTGTAGATATCATAGCTTTAAAGCATTACTATATGCTTGATGTGTGCATCAAATACATATATTTAATGGGAGATTAAATACCTAATTAGACTAAGTTTGACTAGGTTTAGAATCAGATTTAGGTATTGTTTAGTTATTTTATTAGTTTAGTTTAATTTATGTTTAAATATTTATTTTAAGTTAATAATGTTAGTTTTATGTTATTCATATTTATTTTTATGTTTTGTAGGAGTAGGATCAAAAATAATTTCAATTGGTGAAGAAAGGTGCATAATGGACTGGTGCTCTGTTTGCATATGTTTTGGTTTTTCAAGCATATCTCTCACTATAAAAGTCCAAATGACACGATTTTTTATCATTAGAAAGTTAAGAGGCAAGACTACAACTTTGATGTATACCATTTTACCCAGTTCTGATCGAAATGTGGTCAAAATTTTTGTTGAAGTGAAAGTTTTGCACCAAAATAACAAAATTGAGCAGAACCTTTAAGAGCTGCGGCTCTGGAAAATGAGAGCCGCGACACTCACAGAAGTTTCCAAAACGAACAAGCTTATAAGATTTTGGAAGCTAGGGTTATTGGAGACTATTTAAGGGCTTTTTTCAGAGGTTTATGGGAAGAGGCAACAAGTAATTTTTCTAGAGAAAAAGAGCCAAAAACAAAGCAAGAAAGCAAGAAAATTGGAGGGAGAATTAAGATCACAAAGCTTCAACTATTAGTTTTCTCTCTATACTTTTATGTTTTTCTTATTTTCTTTGACTTGGATTAATGACTAATTTTCTTTAGATAAAGTTTTTATAGGATATTATGAGCTAAATTTATTTTTCTATGATTGCAATTTAACTCACTTGCAATCTAAATTTTTAATCTCTTTCTTACTATCTTTAATGAGATTTGAATTGTTTATTCCAATTTATTCTTAATGCTTTTAATTACTTGATCATCAATTAAATTGATCTAGGAACCTAAACAAACTTAGGAAAGGGAGTTTAGAGTAGACTAAGGTTGAGATAGCATATGATCATATTAATTGATTTGTGTATAGGATAGAGATATACATATATGTCATATGTAGCCAGAATTAGAACTTGAACTTAATGAATCTGTTTTAATTTCAATTCAAATAGGAATATAAAGTTTTAGTTAAAATAGATATTTTTATGAGATAAGTCGTAAGACCCTTATAAAAAATTGAGAACTCTAGGTTAGCACTTCAATCCATTGAAATAAGTTGAAGAAGAGAAGTAAAATTTAGATGTAGTGTGAGAGATATTGCAATCTTATGCTTGTTTGATATGATCTTTACTCGAGTTATTATTACTTTGATTTTTCTTTTTAGTTTAAATTTTGGTTAATTAGTTTTAGTAAATTAATTAATTTTTATTATTTAGATAAAATTAAATTGTTCTAATTTTAATACTTAGTAAAATTTTAAATCAATTCTTTGTAGAATCGATACTTAGCTTGCTTATATATTATATTTTCAATACGTATACTTACGTAGGTAAAAATTTAACTGACAATGCCTATGTGGTGGCAGGAGCAATGCCTGTTACAATTGAGCTTAAAATAAAGCAGAGACAATCACATAACCTTGTCAAAATTCCTCCATGACTTGCACTAACGAGCGTCAGAATGTAAATCCCACAACCTACGAGAGGGACGCAGACAGCGAAAGTAAGAAATAGCGACCTTCTGAGTTAAGTTGAAAGACAGAAGGAAATATAAATGACAAATAAACATTATATCTCCTCAAGGTTAAATATTATGGTGAAGATTTCTAAGATCACTGACGGCATCCAAAGTCCTAACACATCCAATCCTGTTGCTCCAGCATGAGAAGGTTCGATGTAATATATATACACTGACATCAGGGAGAGAAAATCTGGCATTGTATCAAGATACTGAAGACCTGATGAATGGCTTGTTGTGGTCTCCTAAAACTTTTGCTTACAAACACCCAGACTCACCTGAAAACGGCAAATGGATTGTCTAAACCAATAAACTTGTTACAGAACGGAAATGGCCATATTACACTCAGCAAACTGAGATATCACCAAAAGTCACCACAAGAGCAACAGCCATTTCTAAAATGGTGAAATCTGTTTATATCCCTAACAATGATTTCCCTCTGTGTAATGCTAGATGCATGCTTCATAAAAGAATGGCAATCCCCACATATCCTGAGATTCTTCATAATTCGTATTGGGGCAGTAGGAGGTAGGCAAAGCAGCCCAAAAGCAAGCGCCAGTTTCTCACTGTGTTGCTTTAAATGTTCTTGCTTTCTACTCTCCTCCACGTCATGGAGGTCATGTTCAATTTCAACTTTATAACCAAGGATCTTCATCTCTTCCATCAAATTATCTAACTTGGAATAAATTTCAGCAATTCTGGGGTGATTTATCTCTCCAACCATAAACTTATGGATCTTGTCCCTGATTGCAATCCAACTCTTACCCCTTTCTTTTTTAACCGTACTTTCTTTAAGAAATTTCCTTGCTCTTGCAACTTCCTCCCATTTTTTGTTAGCAGCATATATATTTGAGAGCAAAATATGGTTTCCAGCATTATCTGGTTCCATCTCAAATAAATGCTTAGCTGCAACCTCAGCTAATTTAAGATTGCCGTGGAACCTACAACAGGCCAAAAGTGAACCCCACATAGAAGCAGTGGCATCAAAGGGCATCCTTTCTATCACATCGTAAGCTTCAGAAATCTTTCCTGCTCGACCAAAAATATCAACCATGCATGAATAGTGAATGACATTAGCTGAGACATTTTGCTCTCTTATCATGAGGTCAAAGTATCTCTTTGCTTCATCAACCAAGCCCATATGACTACATGCGGAAAACAGAGAAATATATGTCACTTCATTAGGGTAGAGACCTACCTGCTGCATTTTCTCAAATGAAATCATTGCCTCCAAGGCACGAGCATGTTTAGCAAAGCCAGAAATCATTGTGTTCCAAGAAACAACACTTTTCTCTTCTATTCCAGTAAACACAGTATAAGCCTCTTCCACACTGCCACATTTAGCATACATATCCATAAGAGAGGAAGCCACAAATATGTTTGAACCAAATCCAGTTTTAGATATAATAGCATGCACCTGTTTCCCTTCGATCAAAGCAGCTAAACCTGCACAAGCACATATAATGGAAGAGAACATAAACTGATCATGCTCCAGTTCCATTATTTGAGCTCTATGAAACAACAATAAAGCCTCCTCAAAAAGCTCATTCTGAACATACCCAACCATCATACAACTCCATGTAACAACACTCCTCTCTTGCATGCTCTCAAAAACCCAGCTAGCATCCTTTACCAAACCAGACTTTGCGTAAACATCAACTAATGCAGTTCCCACAAACATGTTTGAATCGATGGCAGTCTTTATAGCAAAACCATGCAGCTGTTTGCACTCAAAAACGGCACAATTTGCAACACAAGCGCAAAGAACGCTTGAAATGGTGAATTCACTAAACGGGTTTCCTCCTTTTTGCATAAACATGAAAAGAGTTAACGCTTCTTGAGCCTGCCCACGCTGGGCATATGAACCAATCAGCGTATTCCAGGAAACCAGGCTTCGTGCTGGCATTTCATCAAACACTTTGCGGGCGCAGGACAAAAGACCAGATTTACTATACATATTAATGAGAATGTTGGATGTTATAGTGTCTGCTTGCAACCCAAAATGGATTGTCAGCGCATGGCATGCTTTCCCAGGGATGGCTGCTCTGTTTCTTGCACATAACTGTAAAACGGTATGCAAATATGAGACCTGGGTACAACACATTTTTCTCCATGAAAGGTCCTCCGGAGTTGGTGTCTCAAGTTCAGCAGCAGCAGAAGAAGCTACTCCCAGGGTAGAAAAGTTGTTAGAGAGGAAAGTATAAGTATAGACGTGGTAGAGATTCCTCCTGTACCTATACAAGGTGTTCATCTAACTGTTTACAGTATGTTCATGGTAAGAAAGGTAAGAAAAAATTTCACTCGGATTGGCTCCTGAGTTATGAACTGGTTATGACTTCTCACTTAGAGCATTTTTGCTAGGTTTGCATCCATTTTCTATCCAGGGCTTTTACCATTCGGAGTTTATTTAGCAACAGTATTCTTATTCTTGAAAGATAAATTTAGTTAAATGGCAAAATCATCCTATTCTCTTGTACCAAGAAACAAAAAAAAAAAAGAAAACCCTGAAATTTGCTCTTGGGATCAGTCTTTTAGTGTCAAAAACCATAAGTGTAGGAACTCTAGATGGCTTGTAAGATGAATGGTGGATTTGAACTTAATGATGAAATCATAATTTAGTGTTCAAATGATTATTGGATTAAATGTATAATAATAGTTGGCTCTATAGAGGCCAAGACCAATAGTAATAATGAAAAGAAGCGCAATGTTCTACTTCTCTTTCATTTGGTAACAAACGGCGGAAAAATTGAAATTTTGTCTCAAATGATGTTGTGGTTGTTTGTTTTAAATTGTTTGTAACTTACTTTCTTGGCATCACGTCACTAAACGAAGATGGTTTTGGGATTAAGAAATATGTAAAGATTTCTTTTCACTTAATAAATATGTCTTTTTAAATTGAAGATATAAATTCGTGATAATTGATATAAGAATCGATTCACTTTTCATTGATTTGAATCTCTATGAGAGATAAGCATTGAGATAAACCAAAATCAAAATGGATCTCTCTATTTTATGGGTAAAAGAACCCCTGCAATGAGAGTGTTGCACAATTGTGAGAGAATGTGTATTAAGAATTCCACATCAATAAAAAATAAAATGAATCTTGAGCAAGTAAGCATCTTCCTACACCAAAAAAGTATATCTTTAAAAGTTGAAAATGTAGGCTTATAACAAATTTTCATAAGAAGTTTTTTGAGCTTAATATTTATTTTTTATGCTAATAAATGTATATATATATATATATATATTAAGTCTTGTTATATTAATCGGGTTGGATTTAAAAACAGTAAACACAAAAATAACATAACAAAGCTTCAACCAAAAACCAATATTAAGGTTGAAGGACACAATAAAGCAAGCAGTAGAGGAGATATTTGGTCTTAAACTTATTAAATTATATAATTCTTAAATAATCACCTGAATTATTTTTAAAAAATTTTTATTTTTTATTACGTTCAATCAAGTTTTTGTATTTTTATTTTAGGTCAAGAAAGAATAATTTACCATTTCAAGTATCAGATATTCCATAATTAGACTTATTAATTAAAAAGTGAAATGTAATCTTATCATAATCTTCCCTAATCAACTAGATAGAGGTTTTGTCTAACTTCAAAACAATATCAACCCTGTCCACCTTCGAAATATTTCATAAAAATTTTCTATTTTACTTTATTCTTGTTATTCCCTTATACCATGTATTACCCTCAAACTTACTAGGGATTTAGTTGAACTACTATTAATAGGGTGTACTTTAATGTTTTTTTTTCAAATGTGATAAAAATTGACTATGAAAAACTAAATGGTCAAGTCTCGATTCTCAACATCTAATTTAAAGTTTTATCATAAAAAAATAAAAATATTAACAAAATAAAAGTTCACAAATATTTGTAAAACCTATAAAGAAAAAAGTGATAGAAACAAGAAAATAAATATTGTCACACTAACTATTCAATAAAAAATAATAATAATAAACCAAGCAAGATACATCATATAGACCCAAAAGAAAAGATAATCTAAGGCCTAAAGGCCCAAAAAGGAAAAGAAACTCTTATTAATAAAACTGTACAAACAGTCAGTTCGATCAAATTTGTTAGCTTTAAAATTATTATAGTTTTGATTATGACAAAATGATCAAATTTGCTTGAACATTATTTGACTAATCCTTGATAATTTCTTGAATGATTTAACTCCCATACATTTGTTCTTACATAGACACAAGCTTGACTCTTGAAGTTATTGAACTATATCTATAAGCTTGTAAGACTTAGGTGTATGAGTGCTTATGATTCTCATTTATTAAAGTTTGATTTAAAGATTAAGCGAAAATCTTGATGCACTCATTAAGGGGGAGTTTTGAATATCTTGTTTAATGATAAAAAGAAAGAAAAGGAAAACTAAGTTAAATTGAGTGTGATAAGTTTTCATGTTTAATTTATGTGTGTGATGCTTAGTTATGGTTTTGTTGAATATTATGTGCTAGTTGCTTTTTACTATGGATATTGTTATCTTGTTTAGCTATTATAGATATTATAAAAATTTTATTGAAAATCTTTAAAGAAACCTAGATGCATTGACTAAGGGGGAGCAACTCATTATGCATAAAGATTTGAAGCATTCATATTAAACATAAACATTGCATTCTTAATCTTGGAATATTTTGTCATCATCAAAAATAAAAGATAGAGAATGTTGACTCTATATGTTTTTTATGATAGCAAAATATTCTCATTCATTGGTGTCTAACTATATTGTTTAAGTGTACAGGACAAAAATTATATGTAAATAATAAATCAATCCTTCAAAAGTGTATACCAAAGATCATATGAATGAAGAAAAATGATTGATTAACAAAAAGGAAGGTCTTTAGTTGGATAAGGAAGAATATTGGTTGACCAAGTTTCAAATTGGAAGAATGGCGGGTTGAAAAGTTTGAGAAATAAAATCAACTTAGTCGACCAAGTCAGTCGACTAACTGCTCTCTGTCATAATCTGCAACCAGAAATAGAACGAACTTAGTCGACCAAGTCAGACAACTAAGAGCTCTTTGTCTGCAACTTGAAGCAGAGCACTACAAGACAGATTAACGGCTAGAACTCATCCTCAACTGTTTCCAATGGCCATAAACTGTCAAACTGCCATCAAAGTTGCATCTCCAAGTATAGAAGGGTCTTTCAACAATTAGAGACAAGTTTTTTGAAGCCTTGAATGAGATTTGAGCTATAGAAAGTAGAAAAACCAGAAAAGCTTCATTGCACTTGTTTGCACTTAAATGCCTACTCTTTGCATTTGTATTTAACACTCAATCTTGTACCAATCAGATCAACCAGTGATTATAGGTACTTTCTTTTACTACTTCTCTTGTATTCTTAGAGTGAGGAAGTCACTCTAGGGGGGTTATTCAAGCGTAGGATAGCTTGATTGTTGTAGGTTGTGGTTGAGCCTTAGAAAACCACATTGGGGTTTTATTTGAAGTCGTGAAAAACTAGTGTAAAAGGTTTTGTCTGAGCCTAGTAAAAGTCATTGTAAAGCTTGGTAAAAGCTTGTGAATTTCACCGATTTTTAGTGAATTTGTGGGAAAATCCTTGGTTAGACAATCAAGGTAGTGGATGTAGGTTTTGGACCGAATCACTCTAAATTGCTATGCATTTTATACTCTATTTTTATTTTCTTAAGTTCTAAAAATTAGTTTTCAATATTGTTAAGAGCCAAATTGTGTTATTCACCCCCCCTCTAGCGCATATTATAAGGACCAACAAATTTTGGTATAAAAAGATCGAAATTCAAACAAATCAAATTTCTCTATAAAAGTGACTGAAATGATTGAAATTTTGGAAAAAATTGAACAAATCGAAAACTAAACAAATTTGATCAATTCGGTCTTTTATCTTAAAAATTGAAATTTTAAAATTACTTATAATTTATAAAATTGTATAATCTAAATATTATATGTAACATTTAACATCTAAACAAAACATATAATTAAACTTAAAGAGAATAAATTAATCATTCAACAAACATTATCAAAGAAATTAAATAACATTCTTCCAATAACTTTCTTCAAAAAAAACCAACTTCAACAAAAAAAAATAAGGGCAAATTCAAGCCAACATCCTTAATATTCTTCTAAGTCAAAGATGGGCCTTTTCAGCTCCTCACATGGACCAATGTTAAATAAGATAAAATTGTAATTAGTATAAATTTTTGGTTACAAAAAGCTAAATATTCTTTATATGTAATTATGCAAAATTTGTAATAACTAACCCTAAACCCACAAAGTGAATAGCACACCTTTGACCTCTTCACTCATCAATTATAAGATCCAATAAAATCTTTGGCAAATCTAAAATATGTAAACAAGAGAAAGAAAAAGTAATCTTCAAACAAAGAAATAAAAGAGATAAAGAAATAAGGATTGAAAAAAGAACAAATGAAATGATAAATAAAATAATTAGCCCAAAATCAACTTTCTCAATCTCTCCCAAATCATACTCAATGTCACTAAGATCGAAAAATGAAGATCCACATAGTCAATTGTAAACAAAAATAAAGGGCTTGCACAAGCTAAGAAGGTAATATGCATCAAGCACATGTCCATCAGTGCTAAACGTGGTTTCATAAGCAACTTTAGGTGTGGGAACCGTTAATATATCACAAGCTAATCCAGCCAAGATAGTATACCTTTAACTATTGAGCTTCCATCAAATCAAAACATCAAAGTCATAAATAATCACAACATCATGCTCACTTAAATACTTATCCAACTTTGTTTTTCGCTCTTCTCTACTAATTTTAATCTTATACCTCTTATACTCAAACAAATAACTTTCTTATTTACTATGCTTTCACTATCATGGATGCTTTTGCAATTTGTTTTAAATGGACTTGACTACCTTGACCAACTTTTATTGATTAAGGAAAAACAATATCCTTTTATATTGATCAATTTTCCCTTCCAATGCTTTTTTTTTAAGTTCTTAACCATCATTGAAACTTTCTCAGGACAATACAATTTCATCAAATGAAATGTGAAATCCCTAGTTTCTGTTACTTGGACAAAATTGCCACATCCAATTTTTGGAGGTGTTAGAAGTGTTAGCTCTATAATAATGAGAAAAATATCCAAGAAGGGGGTGAAATGGATTTTTAAAAATTCTTTTCAACAAATTTAAACTTTTTATGAAGGCAAGTTTGAAAACAAGTTTCTCAAATTTGTTTTCACTTTAAAACATGCCAAAAAGTAATTTAAGCAAAGTAATAACCAAACAAGTTGAAAATAAATTTTCAAACTCTTTAAGGCAAAATGCACTAGCGTAAATTTTTCACAAGCTTCCAATCAAATTAAGCTAAAAATAATTTTCATAAATTTGTTTTCTATCAAAGTGAGTCAATAATAATTTAAAGAGTAAATTAAAGAATAAACAAGTTAAGAAAAAATTTGATAAATTCTTTAATGTAAATGCATAAATTCAAGGAATGAAAAATAAAGAAAGAAGACATAATATTTTTATAGAGATTCGACTTCCTTGCCTACGTCATCTTCCTTAGCTCACTAAAGGTTTTCAAATCTACTATGAAAAATACTTTTTAAGGCTCAAGCATAACCTTCACAATGCCTTTCAAGGATTAAGCACAACGTCTCAATATAATATCTTTTATGGATCAAGCACAGCCTTCACAATACCTTTAAAGGCTAACACATAACCTTTTTCTCTTTTACAATTTTGAATAGCAAATATACCCCTAGAAAGTGGGTTTTGCTAAGTAAGTACAATGTAATAAGAGTATGACGAGTACAAAAATTATTGCAAATGATAGGAATGAAGACACAAAGGAATTATAGCACAAGAAAGCTTAAAAACTTAGTGGAAGAATGTGAATTGCTTGCTCTAACTTGGTTTCTCTTTCTTTTTTCTTCCTTTTCTTCATATAATGTTTTTCTCCACTCTTCTATCCTTGTAAATGTGTTGGAAAAGTCTATTTTATAGTTGGAGAAGCTTTGGAGTCATTGGAGAAGCTTTGGTGAAGAAAATAGTCGTTTTCCTTTTGATTTTCATGTGTAACGGCTAGTTCTAGACCACATGTATCGATATATTTTGAAATGTAGCAATACATGTGGAAATGTATCCATACATTTTGGGCAAAACTATTTTGTTTTAAATGTATCGATACTTTTGACCAAAGTATCGATACTTGTAGCTTATAATATGGAAAATTGTTCTTTTTGAATGCAATTTGATGCCAAATACTTGGACATTTCAAAATCAAATGCAAAAGAGGTTTAAAACTAATTAAAACAAGTTTAAAAGCTATTTAAACAAGTTCAAAAATCATTAAAGTAAATTTTCAAAACTCATTCAAGTAATTTTGAAAATTTTCACATGGAAACACTTAGGCAATTCAAAACTTATTTAAAAAAGTTTAAAAACCATTCAAACAAGTTCAAAAACTCATTTAAATAACTTTAAAAATTATTCAAACAAGTTCAAAGATCATTTAAGCAGTTTTGATCATTTTTCTCATGGAAACACTTATGCACATCAAAAGCAAATGTATGATAGATTTTAACATTAATAAATTAAGTTCAAAAACATTTTCAAGCAACTTCAAAAATCATTCAAACAAGTTCAAGGATTACTCAAAAAAGTTCAAAGATCATTGAAGCAATTTTGATCACTTTTGTCATTTCAAAACTGTAATAATTTGCAACATGATAAAGCTAATAGGAGGGATCATGATCAGCACATGGACCTATGTGGGTATAGCCCACTAGGCCCAATTAAGCCTATTCAATAGTGCATGGGTTAGTTATCCATCGCATTTACAATATTTACATTGACAATTAAAGATAGCAAATAACTGTCCAATCAACCGCATTACAAAACTCTTTGAAGTAAGTGAGGTTTCTATCACATTTCATATATTCACAAATGTCATAACAATTGTACTTTGGCACATATTCCATGCCTATATTCTATGCTTCTGTAACACCCCCAATTTTTTGATGCAAACTAAGAATGATTTATGAAATATGTGGAGTCTTGAGGACTTTGATGATATGTATGTATGCCTAGTGTTTAAGAGTGTACATATTGACATTTAGGCAAAACTTTGAGAAAATATGTGATAAGTTCCATAATTTGAGGTTTCAATCTAAGTTTGATGTTTTGTTTATGAATTTATGTGTGTGAGATTAAGTTAAATGAATGATTTAAGGTGTAACATCAACTGGGAATAATATTGGAGTGTTAAACTTGGATTTTTGAAGTTTTTGGGATGCTTAGAACTGCCTACAAGGATGAAAGTATTGATACATACCCCAATGTATCAATACATTCATGGTAGGATGAACAACAAAGGCCTCAGGAAGCATAGTCTATTGATACATTTGAGAATGTATCGATAGATTTGGCCAAAGATGAACATGTATCGATACATTTGAAGTAGAATACCCCCAAGGCTATTCTACCTTAAATGTATCAATACATTACCTCCACGTATTAATATATTCATTCGAAATAGGACAAATGTATCGATACATTGCCAAATGTGTCGATACATTAAAGAGGAAAGGTAAAAATAAAAAAGTATTTCAAGCCATTTTGCCTAACTCTTTCGCTTAGCTTTCTCTCCCTTTCTCTCTCTAGAAACCTAAAACCTTAACCCCCAAAATTGATTTTTTGAGCCATTTAAGGCTATGTGGAGCTTGGGAAACCATTATGGAGGTTAAATTTAACGTTTTTACTTATTATTTTCTAATTTAATCGATTAATAACTTCAAATCTGACTTTCTCTATATTTGGTATTCTTTCCTTTTGGCTTGGATTAAGGAATTTGAGAGCTAACACTAGTGCAATCCAGCTTCTAAGTTATGGGTTTAGCTAATTAATGAAAGATTTGAGCTTAACTAGTTGGATTGTTAAGATTTAGTTAATTGGGTGAAAAGCTGGCATTTTTCTAAAGCTAGGAATAATTAATATTTTGATGTTTTGATGTGTTTGAAGGGGGAAATAGAGTTAAATCAACTCATTGACAAGCTAGACGATGATTGGATGCTAAAGATCGAGCTTGGCAGGGAGTGCCTCCTATTATCATTGTGAGTGGATTTAAATAAAATACATGTAATGCAAGACGCATGATAGATGCACTGCCATGGTATTAGAATGAAAAATGTATGCCTAGACAAATGAACCTAGGCTAGAGAACAACATATGTGCATATGTATATGTGTGAATTGTGTGTGATTGTGTGTTGTGATGTGAGTCACATGGGTGGCCTAAGCTATGTGTGTACCTAGACTAAGATGTCTAGAGGCTATGATGAACCCCTAGGAGTATATTGCCCTAGGTGAATGATATGTTGAGATGATTTGATTAAATGATGCCTTGGAGACTTACAAGCTCTTTGAACCTAATCGAGCGTAAGGACGATTGAAGATCGAAAAATATGAATCGAGGTTGATGAGCAAAATGTGAATGAAAAAGGCATGATGGCTTTATTTGTGGATTTGTGTTTCCGTCCAAGGGATGAATTTCATATGTTGATTTGATTTGTGGTTGAGTGGATTTCTATCCCCTTATGACTATGTGTGTGCCTGCAAGGATGCTAGCACTAATCTCGCTTGTGATTCTCGCCTGCAGTGTTTTAATGCCATCCGTTGAGATTACTTTGGGTGATGTTGACGTCGGGAGTTTACTTCTGTTAATGTTCTATTCTCCGTCAGCTACTTTGACATTGTGTGTGATCTATTTATAGCTCGTTGCTTCAGCAGGCGTGTGATCTGTTTCTCCACCAGCAACTTTGCCCTGAGCGTGATTTGATTCTTCGCTTGTTGGGCACCGAGCATGATTTGACTATGTCTAGAGGAGGACCACTCGTTGATTTGATTTGCATATGATGTGAGATAGTCATGGAGAGGCTTAAATAAATTTGATATGATTCTGATGTGATATTCCGGATACTAGAGTGTGCCTTGGAGAATGATTTGAATAACTTTGATTGGCTTCGAGAGTAAACCTAATGATGTATGACAATCTTTGGAGACATTGAGTTTGATGATATGGCCTCATATTAGAGATTTAAGGATAATGATATGCCCTGTATTAGGAGATGTTTGCTAGAGCATCTATATGCACAGACAGTGCTCATATTTTGTATATGTGTTTAATATGTATATGATTTTGTTTATCTGCACCACTCACTAAGTATTATAGTACTAATCCATTTGTAACCATGTGTAGATAAACAAGCCACAGAATAGTGTGGTCAAGGTTGTCCAGCAATAAACCGATTTTGACATTCAACAGGTTCTCCATTTTGGTCACTCCGTTAAGTCAGTCAAAGCCTTTCGTTGTATATAATGTGTGCAGGCACTAAATGCCACGTTATATTGTGTATTAAGGGTTAATGTATATGAACTCGTTCGGATGGCCAATGTATGGCCCTATTACTATTTGTATGGAAATTAAGCTAGGAATATTGTATTTTATTTAAATTTATTATGAATATTTGATGATCGAATCCCTTGGCCTATGTATGTTTGAAAATGAACTCTGAGGCTTACTCAGGTCTAGTGGGCTTGCTTGTTGGGCTCGTGTGTCGGTCATAGCCACCGAGTTTGGGTCATGATAACTTCATCCACCATAGTTTTATCATTCACATGCACCCATATCTGAGGCCCAACATAATGTGCAGAAGCATAACAAATATAAAATTATCAACATTATTTACATAATTAAGTTCATTATCAAGATGACAATTCAAGGACTAGACTTGACACATTACAGAGTGTACAACATTGGAAGGTTAGAAAGAAGGCTCTACCATATACCATGATTGAGTTGCTCTATTACTCCACAAGTCATCTAGTGTCACATCTCATTTTATGGTGGAACATGATCGGTGTATGAAGTTAGATGGGTATAGCACACTAGGCTTAAACAAGCTTTTTTAATGTTCATCATTAAACATTCATCAATGCGGAAGCATACATAAACATCCATACGTATACAATATCAACTCATGCATACCATCATATGCAACATTACACATATATCGAACTTCTCAATATATTAGTGTAAGCGCCACATTCATAAATCATCAGAGTGCCATATTTCCAGTGCACCATATTATTTACATGTCTCAACACCCTCGAATGTCCATATGGGCTCTTGAGCCACTTTATACATTTAACATAACATTCATAATGTAGTATGCCCAAACATTTGGCTACATTATTGTAACATACTCATAATCCATAAAACATGTTCATAGTTTGTAAACATAAACATAACATAGACTAACTCGTCAATGAAACATTACTCGACTCATTAAGCATCAAGAGGCTGCTAGACACCTGTCAATGAGAAATGAACGAATCACATCTTGGTGACACTGGCTGCTAGCAAGAGAGTGCTATCATTGATCTGCAATAAAAATAATAAGGGAAAATAATGTGTGAGTCATAAAGACTCCACGAATGGATACAAAGAAGAGGACAAGCTAAGGGATAAGAGTTTTTCGTAACCATGCAATTATAAAAACATATGATTCATAAACTCTTTCATATTACGATGAAGTTCATGAAATATAGCATCTAATCATCCTCTGAATAACATTGTTTGGAAAACATCTTTGCATAAATCATTAGAAAACTTTTAATTTTGAAAACCTCTATAAAATCATTGAGGAAGTCAAATATGCAAAATTCTATTGATACATTCTGGAATGTATTGATACATGCAAGGAATCTATCAATACCTTTAAGATGTATCAATACATTTCACACAGAATGCCTCCTGTAGCATTATGTTGAAAATGTATCGATGCATATTTCATATGTATCGATACTTTTGCCACAGAATCCAACTTTGTGGGCATTTTCTTGAGTCTAACTCATGCATAAGCCTTTTTAGCATTGAGGGATCATTCTCTAGGCTAAGGTTCTCTCTAACCAAGACAATATCACCACATTATAGTGTGAATAACATCATCAATACTCATATAATTATAAACTAGGCATTTAAGCATAAATCATGAAGCAATACTCATGCAATCATTTTTCTGACCCATTAATCTCATTTGTCATAACATTCTAACTATGAGTGGGTTCACCCTATTTCGGAGAATAACAGTTTAACCCCCATTAGTTTGGGTTCCTAGCGCGTTCTCGTGAATGGAACATCGGCTCATCCATAATCTATCAAATGGTTTCATCGCACTCAGGCCGGTAGTGGACAAAGTCCTTACTATTGGCTAGTTCACCTCGTGTGAACAATCATCAAAGCCACGTGAATGGCACTTCGACCTCACCCACGATCATCATAAGATATCTTAAGCTTAGGATCGTTCTCATCCATAGCTTACAACATGAACATATAACATTTCCATGAATCATCATCATACTTAGCCCGTAATGTATATGGCTATCTCAACACATACATCTCATGGCATATATTTCATAACCTCATAAATCACTTACATACTTGGCCTATAATGTATATTACTATCTCAACATATAGATCTCATGTCATACATTTCATAACCTTATAAATTACTTACATGCTTAGGCCACAATGTACATGATATACTTCAGACATACATCCATACATGTTACAATCTCATAAATGGAACTCATGCATCCAACATTCTTATCATGCTACATCATATCTAACATGTGCATGATAACATTCATTCATTAACCATAGAAATATCTCGTACCCACATTAACCCAAAGGTCGAAGTAATCAAGTGGACTACCCAATGAAAAGGCTTATCCCCTTCTGTTGAAAACTAATACATAGTGGCATATTTACATGCATAGTAGATTCATAAACAATTTGAAAATCATTGTCTCACACGTATCACAATCATTATCAAATCAAGTCATTTGAACATTTCTTTAAAAAGTTCATAAAACCTTTTAGTTCAAATCCTTTAATAAACCATTTATGGAAATAATTTTTCAACTTGCTTAAACAACTATTTTCATATAAATCATGCTAACTTTACTTATTAAAAGACTTGAAAAAGTGTATCCACTCACCTAATAGAAGAGTCGATTCCTAACTCCAATCACAATTCTGTTTCGACAATATCCATGGAGTTTTCAAGTATTCCTATCATACAACAATCATCACAATCATTTCCTAGAATAAAAATCTTGTAATAATCATTTTAGGTATTTTTGAAACTACTCACTTTTAGCTAAACTTTTCTACCTAACACCCATTCTTGGAAACCCATAAATCTTTCATCTTTACCTTAGGTGAGCTTGGATGCTTAATAAAATCATAAAACCATTAAACTCAATCACCAATAGAAAATCTGGGCATAAAATAACTATTTAAGTTTTGAAAATCTAAGATCAAAAGAATTAAAAGCTAAAAATGTCATCTTTTTTCATAAAAACCCAAAACTAAGCTTTAGAATCATAAAAATGGAGTTTTGAGCTAAAAATGAGTTGTTAGAGCTAAAGAGTTGGGGTTTTACCTTGCAAATGTGACTAAGGGTTGCCAACCCTCAAAAAATGGGATATATTTATAAGCTAAGGTGTGAAAATAAGTTTTTACCCCATTTATTTTTCTAAAATTGACGAAATGTAACGATACATTGGCCCATGTATCGATACATTTGGTTCTGGAGAAAATGTATCGATATATTATGAACATATATCAATACATGTTTATCAAAAACCTTTTCTGGGCTAAATGTATTGATATATCATGAACATGTATTCATACCTTTGAGACAAAATGTAGTTTGTGAGACAGATTGCCTATAAAACTTGCCCAGTTTATTTACATTAAATACCATTTAAGTAAATGTCTTCTTTACTTTTTACTCTCCATTTGCTTAAGATATTTAATGCAAATAAGCCAACAACCCCCCATTTGGATTGAATAAAAATATAAAAAAAATCAAAATTCAAAACAATCAAAATCTAAATTTTGGTTTTAAGAACAAATTCAAAAAAGTTTGACTAAAATTAATTTGCAACTCCCATTTACCATGCCAAATGTACACCAAAAATTATGGAAAAATCATTTTTGGTTATCTAAAAATCAAAAGAATCATTATCGCCATTTTTTATTTCCAAAAGATTGTTCTATAAAAATCACATATTTTGACCCCTCCCAAACTTTGAAAATTTTTTGCTTCAAATGTGATAGACAAACAAAAGTGTCAATGAATTCTTTTGAAGGGTAAAACTAAGTTTTATAGTCAAAATATGTAATCTATATACTCACCCAAGGATTTCCTAACTTATCCTCTTACTCAATGTGGGATGTCATACCTAGTCAAGCAAGTTACTAATCTGAAACAAAATAGGACAAAATAATATGTGATTCATGAAACTCCATAAATGAATATGAGGAAAAGGACAAGCCAATAGGAAGAGCTTTTCAATAACCCATAATTTGCAAAACAACATAATAATCATATAAATATTTTCAATAGTGATAAATGCATTTGATAACTCTAAAATGCATCAAATAATATAATAACCATATGCAAGTTCAACTTAAAAAACACTTGCCAGGAGATAATGGAAGGTAATCCTTGAACCTTTAAGCTCAACATCAAACATTCAAATCAAGAATGCACTATTCGTTTAACAATTCATCTCATCATTTCCAAATAGACACAATAATCATCAATTACCAATCATAAGCATCATAATATCCATATACCAATAACACATTAGTACATGCCATTAGCAAATTATGGGGATAATGGGAGCTTTTGTCCAAGTCATCCCTGTGGTATTCTTACCCCAACATTGGGATTCATAAGAGGGAAAAAGTCATATGATACCCAACTTAATCCTGTGGTATTCTTACCCCTAGACCAAGATTTATAATGAGGAAAAAAGTGATATGATGCCAAATTTAACCCTATAGTATTCTTACCCCCACATCGAGACTAAAACCAACATACAAAAAGGGGAAAATGTGGCACATTGGCCAAGCTTAATCCCATGGTATTCTTACTCCCACACTGGGATTTATAAGAGGGGAAAAACGATATGATGCCTAACTTAACCCTGTGATATTCTTATCTTGACACTAGAACCAAAGCCAAAACAATACAATCATAAATTTAGTACAAGATAATACCACGATCAAGCATCAATAACAAATCAAGTCACACACATAAATAATGGGAAAGTGGAGACCTTTTCGATCCACATTCACAATACTCACACGTAAGAGCATTTCTAATCAACCACAACCACTATCTTAACTAATATGTCATACCTACACTAACTTAGAGACCGAAGTAATCGAGGGAGTAGTTCAAAATATTGAAAGAGCTTGTCCCTCCTTGTTGAAAACTACTACATAGTAGGATATTTACTTATATATAATAGTTTCAAAAACCATTTTTAAAACACTTTCTCATCCACAAACACATTTTTAATTTACTAAAAACAAACATGTTCATCAATACTCCATCAAATCATTTAACCATCCTTTCAACTTTACATACTAAATTAGTTTTGAAAATGGTGTACCCACTCACCTCCAAATGTCGACTTCGATCAACAAGCACAATTTTATTCTAGCAATTCCTTTGGAGTTTTGTTCATTTCTATACATTCAACAATCATAATAATCATTCCTTAATCCATAAATCACATAATAATTTAGCCAATCTATTTCGAAATTAGTCAGATTCATCTACAACTAATTTTCTAGCTTAAGCTTTTTGTTTTACAAATACCCATTTGTAGAAAATTCATAAATCCTTCATTCTTACTTTAAATGAGTTTCAATGCTTAGGAAAACCTTAAAACCCTTGAGCTTAACTATTCAACAGAAAATCTGAACACAAAATCAATACCTTTAGTTCTGAAAATTTCCAAATTAAATGGTTTTCAAGGTTAAAAATATCATTTGTTGATTGAAACCTAAAAACCAAGCTCAAGATCATCAAAAATGGTGATTTGGGATAAAAATAGGTTGAGAGAGATTAAAGTTAGAAAAAATACCTTGGGGAAATGATTGGAGACTAAAAACCTTCATTTCATATGTTATATTTATACTATTGGGTGTGAAAATATATTTTACCCCTTTTATTTTTCAAAAAAGTAGAATCATTTATTGATAAACTAGGGCCACTTTTCGATGATAGGCTTTAGAGTTTTTTTTAAAAAGCTCTCTAGTTGTTATCTATCAATAAATGGAGCCATCTATCGATAGATTTGGCTATCTACAGATAGATCCGGTCAACTATCCATAGATGTTCTTCAGGGTTGTTTTAAGAAAACCTTTCTGGATTGTATCTATCAATAAATAAAGGACATCTATTAATAGATAGACTATAGTAAGGAAAAATAAACCTTAGAAACATGTCTAATTGGACTCATTTTCACACCAAACTTATCAAATCATCTTAATGCATCAAAACTTGAATTTTTCCAACATTAAAACTTAGTTTGAATGTTCCAAACACAAAATTATCATGCTTACCTAAGGATTTCTTAACTTAGCATTTTATATTATAGTGGGATTTCACATTCTTCGCCTTTATAAAAATTCATCCTCAAATTTAAATAACATATTAACCTTCGTTGAACAAGTGTTAATATCTTGCTCACATATCATCCTTGGCTTCCTAAGTTACCTCTTCGCTTAAGTAGTCCCATCAATTTACCTTAACCAATGCCACTTCCTTAAAGTGTAACTTCTTCACTTGCCTATCTAGAATGGCTATCGGGAGTTCTTCATAGCTCAAATCATCTTCTAGCTGTAAGGACTCATGCTGAATTATATATGATGGATCTAGTTGGTATTTTTGTAATACTGAAATAAAAAACACTGGGTGGACATTAGCAAGATCCAATGAAAGTGCTAATCGATAAGTTATAGTGCCAACTCTTTCAAGAATCTTGAATGGTCCAATATACCTTTAGCTTGGCTTGTCCTTCTTGCCAAACCTTATAATGCTCTTGTGTGACAAAACTCTCAAGAATACTTGATTACCAACCTTAAACTCAAATTCTCTATGTTTATGGTTGGCATATAACTTTTGATGACTCTGTGTCGTTAGCATCTTCTCTCTAATCAACTGTTTCTTATTAGTGGTCTCTTGAACTATTTTCAATCCAAGTAGTTTCCTTTCACCAACGTCTAAAAAACATATGGGTGAGCTACATCTCTGCTTGGACAAAGGCTTATAAAACGCTATCTGGATATTAGATTGAAAGCTATTATTGTGGGTAAACTCCATCAATGGCAAATGTCAATCCCAAGCAACTCCATAGTTTACGACACATACTCTCAACATATCCTCTAGTTTCTGAATAGTCCTCTTAGATTATCCATTTGTTTGAGGGTGAAAAGCAATGCTAAAATTCAACTTTGTCCCCAAAGCCTCTTGAACTTTACCTCAAAGTCCATTAATAAACTATGTGCCCTGATCTGACACTACAATGACTAAAACTCCATGCACTATCTCATCAATGTACAACCTAGCATATTGTGCAGCTCCATAAGTGGTTTTCACTAGCAAGAAATGAGTAGACTTAATCATTCTATCCACAAATCACCCAAACAAAATCATACCCCTTACTCTTACATGGTAATCCAGTCACAGAATCTATGGAAATATGTTTCCACTTCCACTCAGGAACTGCTAAAAGTTGTAATAATCCAGCAGGTCTCTGATGCTCTGCCTTACTTGTTGGCACACTAGACACTTGGCTATGAACTTCGCCACATCCCTCTTAAGGCTTTCCCACTAGTAAATCTCTCTCAAGTCATGGTACATTCAAGTGGTGCCAAGATGAACAACTTATGCAACCACGTGGGCTTCCTCTAAGATCTCCCGTCTCAAATCATTACTATCCGACACATAAATTCTAGATCCATATCTAAGTAATCCATTAATGCCTTTAGTAAATAATCATCATTTCCTCCCTTGAGGATCCTCTAAAGCCTTAGCCACAAAATCATACTTGTCTTGGGCTTTCTTGATGCGATCCATCAACATCGGTCTTACCCTAAAGTGGGCTAACAATGCCTCAATATCATCAACCTCAAATCAAATGCCTATATCACCCAACTCATGCATACCTTGCACTAATGATCTCATCTCAACTAAGATGTGAGCTAAACTCCCTATTAATTTTTGACTCAAATCATCCACCACCACATTGGCTTTGCTAGGGTGATACATTATGGTGCAATCATAATCCTTTAGCAACTCCATCCATTAACATTGCCTAAGATTTAGATCTCTCTGCTCAAAAATATACTTGAAACTCTTGTGATCCGTGTAAATCTCACAAGTCTCACTATATGAGTAGTGCTTCCATATTTTTAAGGCAAAAACTATGGTTACCATATCCAAATCATTTGTGGGGTAATTCTTCTCATGCTTATTGAGCAATTGAGACATACGTAATCACATTGCCATGTTGCATTAAAACACACCCAAGTCCTACTTGTGATGTGTCGTAATAAACTGTATAACCCCTTATACCATAAGACAAACTCAACACCGGAACTATGGTAAAACAAGTCTTGAGCTTCTCAAAGCTTTTCTCACATGCTTTCAACCACTTGAATTTAACACCTTTTTGTGTCAACTTAGTCACAAAAGTAGTGATCTTGGAGAAATCCTTAACAAATCTCCTATAATATCTGGCTAACCCCAAAAAACTCCATATCTTAGTTTTTGAAGTAGGCCTTGGTCATTTCTCCATTTCTCCATGACCTCAATCTTCTTTAGGTCTACCATCACACCGTCTTTAGATAATATGTGACCCAAGAAGTTAACATTATCCAACCAAAATTCACATTTGGAGAACTTGGCATACAATTGATGCTCCCTCAAGGTTTATTGCACAATCTTTAAATGTTGCTTATGTTCTTCTCAACTCCTTAAGTACACTAAGATATCATCAATGAATACAACCACAAACTTATCCAAGTGTGGTCTAAACACCTTGTTCATCATATCCATTAAAGCTTCAAAGGAATTAGTCAAACCAAATGACATAACCAAAAACTCATAATGACCATACCTCATGCAAAAAGCAATCTTGGGTATGTCACCACCTCTAATCCTCAACTGGTGGAACCTCGATTGTAGATCAATCTTAAAAAAACACTTGGCCCCTTGCAACTAAACGAACAAGCCATCAATATATGGGAGAGGGCACTTGTTCTTGATGGTCACTTTGTTTAATTGCTTGTAGTTGATACAAAGTCTCATCAATGCATCTTTCTTCTTCACAAATGATATCGGTGTACCCCATGGTGAAATAGTAATGCGTATGAAACCCTTGTCTAACAAGTCCTTTAATTAGTCCTTGAGCTCATTGAGCTCTATCGGTGCCATTTAGTATGGTGGGATAGATAGTGGATTGGTATCCTACACCAACTCAATACAGAACTCTATTTCACTTTCTAGAGGTAATTCAAGTAACTCCTCCGAGAACACATCAACATACTCTCCCAAAATTTGCACATTTTCCACATTACCCACATCCACCTAGGTGTCCAAAACTACTACCAAAACTCCTTGGCATCCATGTTTCATGAACCTACTAGTAGTCATGGCTGACACTATGCTATTCGACACTGTACTACGATCTCCCTGAATATAGAATGGTTTCTCTTCAAGGTACTCAAATTTCACCTTTTTGTAGTGATAATCCACACTAGCATAGTTAGGGGATAACTAATCCATCCCAAGAATCACATCCAAATCAAGCATATCCAACACCACTAAATTTGCTTAAGTGTCATCCTTAACTTGGACCACACAAGCTCTGTACTCATACTCGGCAATAAACCCCTCCCTCAAAGGTGTGGTTACCACTAAACCTTTGTAAAGCCCGACTTTATAAAATACTTGTCATAACATACATGCGATAGATAGCATGTTTACATACAAGGAGAGCCCCGAAAAATCGATAAAAGTCGGTACTGTACTTATAGGTATAATAAAGTTGATCTAAGCCTCGAACTAGTCAAATAGGGATTTAAGGGTGAAATTAAAAATTTTACAGTCCAGGAATGATTTAATATGGTGATTTGGAGTTCGAGGATCAATTTGGAGTCAAATCGAAACTTTCACTATCTAGGGGTAAAATGGTAAATTTGCCACTTGAGGATAAAATTGGAATATTGGAAGAAGTTTTTTATCAAGATTGATCACATTTGACTTATTGGAGTATAATTTGAGGTTGATAAGTGAAAAAGTCGTAATTTTTATATTTTTGGAGTATAAGGACAAAACAGTAATTTTACCGCCTCGATGGGTAAATAGGTAAATTTTCACCCCCGACACTTATCAAGACCAAGGGATTTTATTCATCATGGAAATGGATAAACATGAGAAATGTGTGGTGGAGAATTAAAGAATTAAAAGTCAAATATTTAAAATTTAAACCAATAAGGAAATGCCATGTGTCATGCTTTTATTATTTTATTGTTTCTTTATAAAAAGGCAAAAAAACCAGCCCATTTCTCCCATAGTGGTCGGCCAAACCAGAAGAGAAGAGAAACCAAGGAAGAACAAACCCTAGGTGGGGAAAATCAAAGAGAAAGTGTTGGAATTCAAGGATTTGATCAAGCAAAGGTAAAATTTCTTTGATTTTGCTAGTGATTTACCTTACCCATGCATTTCTCCTTAATTTTCATGGTTGGATTGTATGTTTTCATGGGGAAATCTTGGCTGGCCGAATGGGTTTGGTGAGAGAAATGATGTTGGAATTGTTTGATTTTGAGTTATGTTGGTGCTTAGAGTTAGTTAAGCATGTTTAGAAACAAAACAACAAGAAAAGAATCCATTTTCCCCATGAACCTTCAATGGCCGAACCCTATGTGAAGTGTAGAAGTAATGAATTGATTTTGTGATCAAGTGAATTGGTTGAAAAATTGATGAAATGATGATTTATAGTGAGAAAATGGAATGGAAAAATTTTTAGTGATAGCGCACCACAATGGCCGAAATTTTCAAGAAGAATTGTGAGGGTTGTTAGGCTGAATTTTAGATTATTGGAATTGTATTTAGTGAATTGATATATTAGAAATGAAATAGAGCAATTTGGAGCCAAATCGGACATAATTATCATTTAATCGGGTAATAGATCGAAATAGGTCAACACCGCATTTAAGCGGTAGTCGGATAAGTTGCATATCATATCATGCATATACACCAAGCCTGAATTGATTTTATAATGGTCAAGCATTAATGTGGTGAATTATGTATAGTACATTATGGATAGGTGGTGAGCAAATTACATTGGTAAAAGTACAGAGATTGTACTTGAAGACTGGGATTAGGATTACATCAACTCCCAGAACTGTGAGTAAACTTATTATCGTCTTAATTATCTAGAGTAGTTTTATACAATTGTGTGATTTTATAAAAAAGGGTTTAAATGGTAAATTGCTATGTTTTAGGAGAAATTATAATTTTATAAAATGATTTTATAAATTTTCTAGAAAATTGAATACGCGTTTTGAAAATAGAGTAATTGGAGACAGCCTGCTTGTGTTATAAATTGTGTTTTAAATTATATGGCTTATAGTAATATGTGAGCATGAATGGCAAAGTCGATATTTGTATCAAAATTATATATACTATGTATTCAGCCTTGAGAGGCTAGATTGCGATAAATTGCTATGTCATGCAAATAAAGATTTTATAAATCAGGTGGTAGATAAAATAATCCATAATCCCTGTAGTGGAGGTTCTGTGGACCAGCCTAAGAAAGGGGGCACAGAATCAAATACACCTTACCTCGATCGAAGAGCTGTGCGGAGGGTTTCTCTAGAGGTAAAAATTTGAGTGCACTTCACATGGACCACCGCGTGAGAGTGAGACTCAGCAAACGCCAAGGCATGGCTAGAATTTCGGATGTAAAGACATTTAACAACTTTGGTAGTCTCGGTCAGATGCCTAGGCCAAGGCATCCCCGTGAATGATTTTTGGCAAGAGCCAAGTTTTGTGAGATATATAAGCCATGTTTATTAATTGAGTAAACTGAATATTCATGTTATGAAACATATATTGGAAAAGAATATTTTAATTTGTCTCCATTTACTCACCTTTAGATAGTTTAGATGGTGTTGTTTATTCACTAAGATTTTATAATCTCACCACCCTCATTTCCTCACATTTCAGGCTCGGGGAATTCCATAGTTAGCTGACTTTGACAAGGACCTTTATTTGGACTTGAATCGGCAAAAGCTGTAGGTTTTCAGCTTTCGATGCATTTTGGTTAGATGTGGGTCCACGTGTCACTGTAAAAGTAATTTTATACTTCAATTATCTGCTTTAAAATACGTACTAATATATTTAGCTTTTACACCATGTTTTTGGCGGGTTTCGGTATTTTCAAAAAAAAATGACGAAATTGACCTTGTGAGCTAGAAAATAACATTTTATTGTTTTGATTTAGAAACGACTTATGATTTCTTAAAATGCGAGATTTAATAACTGTCGCTCACCGGGGAGATGCGGAAGCTGATGCTAAGCCTTACGGGGTTCCGATCAGCATTCCGAGTAATGAGTGCCTATCGAGACGTCGCAGCGGTTGTCATGGGCCCGATGGGAGTTCCGGATCGTGACAATTAAGTTGGTATCAGAGCATGGTTTAAATATCAGAGATTTGGATTTTAAAGTTTTGGATTTAAAAGTTTTTTATTTTAAAGTTGTTTTAAGAAATCCGCACTGACACTACGTGGCCCGAGTTAAGTTAAGACGATTAGAATACATGAGTCTGCATATAGAGATCTATTTGTTTTCAGGGTGTATAAGAGATTAAGTGATTGTCGTTTGATTTCATATAGGTTTTGAAGTGTGTTGGATTACACTTATCATGTCTAGGGGGGACAGTGATTCTGATATTTCACAGAGTGTTAGTGAGAGACCAACAGATTTCACTACTGAAAGCTGATGATGTCCTGAACTTAATAATCTAGAAGGAGATCCACTTAGAGTACCTACTAATTGGGCTCCATCAGATTTGGGAGCGAAAGTTAAAATGAGGGAAAGTCCTAGTAATAGTGAGACTATGAGAGTGTTGATAGTAATGACATAAATCAAAGCATGAGAAACTTTCTCTTAAAAGGAATTGAGGAATATGATAAAGGGAGGAAGAAAATAAGGATAGCAGAATAAGAATATTATAATGGGAAAGCATCGACATCAGTCGTTAGACATTCTCCCCCAGGCTGTGGGAGCAATATAAGTAAATGGCAAGAGAAGAAAAAGGGAAAACTTGAAACGGACTCGAAAAAGGATCAGGATGATAATGATCCTAAAAATGTTTAGTGCCTTGTTGAAGCTTGTAATACTGTAATCCTAGGCAGATGTAGTATAAGAAGGATAATAATCTCCTGTATAAAAGGCTTAAGAGTTGACTTTTGTCTTGTATAATATAAACAGATGATGGAGTAGTTGTTTAAATGACAGAAGGAGTATAAAAATCTTTTAGTATGACAAAGGTAGATTAGTAATATAAGTATTGAGGATGAATAATTATCTTAATGGTAAGATCGATTATTTTAAATAAGTACTGAAGGTTGAAATAGGAAGCCATTAATGGTTCTAGCAATTATTAGATTTAATAACGATTAAACCTTGCAGTACTATGAATTGATCACCAGTTAACGGGATTAAGTCAAAGATTATAAATTTGAGTATGGAGGGAATTAAAAGGTGATACCGTAAAATTATAAGATGAGAAATATAATCGGTTATGACTATGAGAACAGTAGGATACTATAAATAATGAATCATTAGGCGTGTGATGAAGTTGTGATCTATTGAACCATATGGGAAGACTGTCCTAAGGTGGGACATAGGACATGAGGATTTTTGGAGATGCTTATAGAGGGAACTATAAATTGTAAAGTATGTTTTCCCCCACAAGTTTAATTTATTCGAGAAATTATCATGGTAAAGATATGTGAATATTGGTAGTGAAATATGCCCTAAGGGATAATTGTGGCATATCACATAGATAATATAGATATGTTGGGGTCAGTATCCAGATCATGCATCTGTGATAAAAAATTTACCTTGGCTAATTGTGGTAAACAGCGAAATAGTGGAGTTGACGTAGAATCTTGTTTATAGTCAGTGACTGCAGCACCGATTATAGACAGGAGGCTGCGTAGACTCTTTAGCTTGGGAAACCACCTAGTGTAATCCTAAATATAGGGAAACAAATGAATATGTAGCACTAGGGTCATACCAAGCATGTACATCAATAAAACAAATGGGGTAGTATACTTGTGACAACTACGTTGGATGCTTATGCATACTATAGGGTCAATGCATAAACTCTAGCTTGTCCTCGACTAGCTGTTCCTAAGCTTTAGACCTTGATGCTCTACCCGAGCAATATTACTAGTACCCCTACCCCTAATTTCTTTGGCACCTTAAATCAATTATGCGACAATAAAAGCAAACGTTATAGTTGGTCGAGTAAGTCCTTCTAATTGTCAACTTTAAGGTAGTTCCTTATCACATGCCTAGGAAAAACCATAACCATAACAAGGTAGGGTACCCTTTTAGCACTAACCTCTGTGCTTCTTATTATAAGTAAATCATAATGGAGGGGACCGATGATCCTACCCTAAACTCCGCTATTTCAGTGGCCTACCATCCCTTTTGTCATGTTTACAATCGCTACTACCAGAACTATTCCCTTGACGGGAAGATTAAGTATCTCTAAGTTGTCTTGTGGAAAAGGATCCCCCACCACCCTTAGAATCTTTGTGACTCTCAATCTTGGCCTTCTTAAACCTATCTCTAACAACTCTAGTCTCAACAGTCCTTATTTCTCTTAATCTTGCTTAAACAAAGGTTATAGCCCATGGTTGAGGTATAGGAATCAAACTTTGGGGAAGTCACTCCCTTAAACAAAGGCTCCACTAAACCATCCACAAATCTCTTAATCTTCATCTCCTCCGGGGTGATAAAATATGGTGCATATCAAGCCAACTAATTAAACTTTACATAATACTCTGCCACCATCATCCTCAAAGTCTACACCAGTGACTCATACTCTTAAGCTATAGCATGTCGTACACTAAGGAGCAAAAAGTGATTCAAAAATTTAGTACTGAACTCATCCCAAGTAAGCAGAGTAGCACCAGTTGGCCTACCCTTGTGTAAATATACACACCATTCTTAGGCCACATCCTCCAATCAAAACCTAACTAATTCCATAGCTCAAGTACCAGAACATCTTGCAGTAGTGCAAATCTTATCTATACCATCCAAAATGCTTGGGGCTTCTTCGATGCATCGAACCCCACGAAAAAAAGAGGTTTTAACCTCAAGAAATTAGGCAGAGAAAAATTCAAGCTGCCTCTCATTGTCTCAAACTACTATAGGTCATCTTAACCTTGGGAACTAGGGGATGCCTGCACTGTAAACAAACCCTCACCATGATGTCTTTGCCCTAACATCTCTTAGGCGATGACTCTTATAGTCTAGCTAAAGTCATGCATACCGCCACTATCTATTCAAGGGTCACACCCCTAGCTAGGCGTCCCATCTCAACCTCTAGAGCTTGATCCTCCATATAATCATAAATAGGTGTCTCCACCCTTACTGAACTTGCAAGTTTACCACGTTTGCCACGACCCTTAATAGTGGGCATTTATGGTCTATCTATAGTATCTGTGGGAGTCTCCTACATGGCAAGCTCAATAATCTATCACCATGCAGAAACAATAACTAACCAACTGGTACAAAGTTGAACAACAATGTCGATTGATCATGGTCTTACATACAAAAATGGCCAAGCACAATTAACATAGTGTATTTACCTCCATGCACATGAGTATTGGTTTACACCTCCTTCTATACTCAAATTTATAAGCCTCAAGTGAATCACCACAATCATTATTCATTCTACTAAAGGGACGCTCCTTATTGCCAATACCATACGTGCTTCTTTATATTGACCTTAATAATAGTCCAATGTAATCCAATTTCTTCCCATCAATAGTCATGGGTTAAAGTTATAGCTTCACCAGATTAATAAGCTATTACGGACCTATTAGTCCTATTCCACCTTCTTGTATCCTTAGTCGGATGGATATGTCATTACATTAACCTTTCATTAGGAACATTTTGCTTTAAGATCTTTCCAACAATGGCTCGTGTGTTGGGTGGCATCTCAAACCCGTACGATGACACTACTTATGATCTTTACATGATGTTAATAAAAAAGTAGGTTACAAGGAATAGAAGTTTATATAGCCTCCTGTCTATGACTTGTGCTGCAGTCAAAAACCATAAACAAGACTCTACACTAACTCCGATAACTCCGCTGACCGATTTAAGGATTCCTAGGACTTGACTAAACTTAGGCTTTGATACCAAGTCTGTAACTACCCTTTTCCTGATCATTACCGACGTTTGAGACTTGCAGGACAACCCGCCAAATCCCAAACAAGCCTTCACAATTATCATTTTGTCAAATCATAACATGTCCGTTAGAAATCTCATAATCATCACAATTTCATTAATAGTAAATTCTCTCTATACATTATGTTTCATTATCATACAAAGATATGTTTACATTCTATGCAATTGTTTACTTCCGGAACAAAATATAATATAAATGACCCGACCTCTAACAGCGGAGCGACTCGAAATAGGGTACTAGAAGATGCCTTTACCTATATCGTAGTGGACCATAATATGTCGATGAAAAGCATGCTAGCTGATCACTATCTGCAAAAGGGAGATAAAGGGGTGAGTCTCACAAACTCAGTGATCATCGGCTCAATGAGCAAGATGTAGATGGGAAACAAGCCAAAGATAGAAAATTTGAATATTAAAAACATATGAATATATAAACCCTTTAAAAGCAAATGGAACATTTATGCCTTACATATAAAACCAAGAATTTTAATGCAAAGTAATCATTTAATAATCATTGTACAAAGCCAGTGTGAGTGAAAGATTTTTATAGTCAAAATCATTTAATGTCCTTTACTTAAAATCGAACTAACATAAGCATGCACACTTCCATGAAGTCAAACATTATCAAAGCTTTTACACAAGTTCATAAATCATCTCATCCTCGAGACATTAAATACAAAGTCATCGTATAAATAAGAGAGCTGAGGAAAAACTTGTAATTCTCACCATGCGAAAGAATACATGTTCGAAAACCCAAAGAGATATCACTTTCGAGTAGGTAATCGTAGTAATCAACTCATGGACCCATTTCCACGTAATAACATTCGGGAGCCTCGCTCCACCGAATTCTCACAGCCATGGCAATCTCAACGATGTTGGCCGACATCAGAGAAATCATATGGTCGCAACCACGTATATCAACTTAAGGTCTAGCCACATATATCAACCTATGGGCTTACCACGTATATACATCACAGACCGTGGCCCCAGCCACGTCTAACAACCGTCGGTGACTCAAAGGTTCTCTAGCTAGGGCTTACTTATACACAAAGGTCACACTATCCCGATGTGACATTCGACCTACTCTTGAATCTCCCGATTTGATAATACCGTTTAAAAGCAAATTGGGTTCTCAAAAAGTCATTTTAAATCCATTTTAAAAACAAATCTCGACAATGATATAAATCCATTTGTAAGAATTCAAGACATAAAACCTTTGCATGAGGTTTAGACATTAAGTCAAGCATGGTGAACACAAAGCTTATTCATGAATGCACATCACAAAAACAAGTAAGGCACATTTTGACACAAACCATAGTAAAGAGCTTGTTTCTCGATTTCTAAAACCCATTACATATATAGCTTATATACATATACTTAAAGCAATTTCAAAAGTCATGGCATCCATAATTGCCTAGAATTTGTATCAGCTCATGCTTTCCACAATAACAGTGTATAAATCTTTCACAAATAAGTATTTAATACCACCTATCGTTTTCTAGCAACTCATGTTTTCCACAAATGCATTTAAAGAAAACTAGCAATGTTTACTGTACGTATATCATTATATAGTTATGGAAATTTGGAAATAGGCACCCTCTACTCACCTCACAATAGTGGGACACTAAGCTGCTATCGATTCGGGTGTGTCTCTAGCTAATTCTACTTGTCGGTCACCCAGTACCTCTTCGATACACCACCACGGCAAACCTTCCTCACTTATACACTTCCTAGCAACAAATCAAACTCAATATACTTAATTGTACACACATATGGGCAGCATTTCAATCAATGAATCCTTAATCCAATTTCATATTTTTCATCCTCATCATTCACAATAATCTAGCATGTAATCTATGAACTTTCAACCATCCAAATCCAATACAACATAATGTACTCACATTGCATGCTTACCTTCAGATTTTAGCTTAAATTCCACATATAGTTCACAATTTCCTGACATCCTCAATCACCATTGCTGCCACAAGCATAAGCAATTAATACATATCTCATTTTTCCTTTCCACTTGTGATTTCAAGATTAAAACACTTACCCATTACTTATCTAGCTCAAAATCACCATGCATTCCAAGATTGACCCACATGCATGCATCTATTTCTTTCAAATCTTGTAGATCTTTGCTGCCACAAACATTCTAACACAATTACCAACTCATTTCCTCAAGAAATTCATAACCAAAATCAAAGTTCTACTTACCATAACTTGGTTGAACCCGTGGATCATCCATGTTCTTTTTCTCTTGATATTTCTTAGCTACCATGAGATCTAACCCATATCTCTCAATAAAGGATGAATTCCTAGAAGTAATGAAGCTTGATGATAGGAAAATAGAGAGAAAGAGCTCACAGGTGCTCTAAAATCCCACAAAACAAAGCCCTCACTTAGTTTGCCTTTTCACTCAACTCTTTCTCTCTTCTTGGGTGAAAGCCTCACAAAGCCATTTTCCTTTCATTTCTCTTCCAAATGGGGTGGATCTCTCAAGGCAAAAGCCTTGAAAAGGCTTTCATCTCTCATTTTTCTCATACATGGGCGGATTGCCTAAGGTCACTTCCTTTTTCTATTTTCTTATTTTTCCTTTAATCACATGTCATGCCATGCAATTTCCTTTCTTTGTTATTAATGCCACTTTCCATTGGTGGCTTGTTCATGCAATGTTTCCTTATCCATTCCTTTATCCTTTGGTTAGATTGCCTTGCCCATGCATTGGTTCACATGGTATTTTATTCTTTTATTTCATTTGTATTTTATTTCACATGTATTTCTATGCATTTCATTTTCATTTTCTTTTAATGCCACCTTATCACCCAATAATATTTCTTGCACATTTCCTTTGCCAATAACCTTTTCCATCCCATAAACCAATAAAGCTTCATGCATTTTTCCACTCTTGAATCCTAATTGGCCTTTTTCAAACCAATAGGATTTCATGCAACAAAATTTATTCTTTCTTTTTCTTATTAGATCAAATCAAGTATAATGATTACACATTTTTCTTTAAATATCATGGGCTATCTTTGCCATACCACGGTTTCCCTTGCCATTTCATTTTACTTGCATCCTACTTGAATTTCATCTTGGTTTCCATAATACAAATATATACATTAAATATTCACTTAGCTTAAAAAGGAGAAATTACACATAAGTCGTCCAACTTTTTCTTATTTATCATTTGACCCTTTAAACTTTTCATCCTTTATAATTTGGTCCTTCAAACCTTTCATAAATTGCAAATTGAACCTTCAACTTTTGATAATTTCAACTTCACCCCTTAACTTTTCATTATTTACAATTTCACCCCTCAACTTCTTATTCTTTTTAATTAGGTCCTCCTATCATTCCTTTATTTCAATTCTCTTATATTTTTCTTCCTTTACACTTGTACAAATAAAATATCAAATTCATATTCCACCAAGGTGTGACCATAATATTTAAATATATACTTACTATTTCTCACTTTAATTTAATAAAGGCACGCGAGCCCCACTAAAGCTTCCTTTCTTCGAAATTTTTCTTACTTCCACTCCCCCACTTAGACAAATCGTACAAATCACACATATTTCCTGTAATATATCCAATTTGACATCGATATTATTTTACTATTATTTTATCTAAAAATTATTATTTTATTCTAAAATTTTTCTCTTGCCTTTTAAGGCTCCCAAACATATTACTTTGCCCCGGTTTAGCTCTATAGCACCTTTTTAACTCCACAACTTCGACCTCAATAAGATATTATTATTTTATTGTATAAGAAATATTTTATTCTAAAATATTCCTTTCACTCCTTAACACTCTTAAACACTTTAATTAACCTCAATTGATATTCAATAAGCTCTATTAGCCACCATATCAAAGTACGGGGTGTTACATGAATCGAAAGAGGATTTGATATTTCTTTACTCTTCATTTCTTTCTTGTTATTTTGCTATAGAAATGATCTTTTCTCTTGATTTAAGTATGTTTGTTGTAAAAAAAATGATGAACTAATTTTGCTTTCTAAGATCATGGGATATTTCATTATGTAGTTTGAATATTTGATTTTTCCTTGCTTAGTATTAATGGAAATCACATGGTTTATTCAATGCTTCACTAAATACTTTTCACTGCCTGATCACCAGTTGAAATGTAGTGAGTCTCTAAATGGAACTCAACAGAGGGAGTTAGAATAAACCATAGTTTTAATTAGCTTTGTTCCATTCACTTCAAAGTTAGGTGATAGTTTCGTGTTTAGGATAGATATATACCGAAATACCTTAGGTAGCCATATTAGAACACGAACCTAATGAACTTTTTCTAATAAATTTGCATAGGCATATGGGATTAATTTTGAAAAGGTATATGTGCATGATCTTGACAAAGACGTGTACATAATTTGGATTCTAGGTTAGCCATGTACTCCATTGATCTAAATTAAGGAAAATGATTTAATTCAGATGAAGTTTTGAAAAATACCATAATCCTAGGTTTTGAGTAAATATTTCTTTTGGTGACACTTTGTGCTTCGTTAATTATTTAGTTTACTAATTATTTTTAATTTAATTAGTAATTTGGAATCGAGTGCTTGGATAAGATTATTTTGTTTGAAGTTTAGTACTTAATAAGAATAGGTATAAATCTTTGTGGGAAACGATACTCGACTTACTTTATATTACTTGTATTGCCTCGTGCACTTACGTGTATAATCCGACCAACATTGATCATATTCTTTTTGAATGAATTTAAGCATTGCAAGATTGAATTACTTCGCATGCTTAAACGTCTTTTCAAAATGGGGAGCCTTTACTAGAGCTTTACCAATTGATAAAATGAGCTTTAAAATGATTCTATCCCTTAAAATTGATTTTGTGCTTATTTGCTTTTACAGAAGAGAGATTTTGCTTATATCTTTCGATTGGTATTTGAGCCGTATCTTGATCGTTAACACTTGATATTGGAGTTGAATATTGATGGTATTATGGTTTATAGGCTTATTGAACATCTTTATGCTTACTCTTTTTTAGCTTCATGAATAGTATGCTCACACCTTAACTTCACACACTCATATATATATATATATGTGTGTGTGTGTGTGTGTGTGTGTGTGTGTGTGTGTGACATACTTACTTTTAATTTCTCAATACTTGGTCATAGTTGAGTAGTAAATGGCTTTATGCATAACTTGGTGGCTTAATGGTTACATACTCTTGGTCTCAATGTCTTTATTTTAGTTAACCATTAGTTCATGAGCTTAAGTGTTTAATGCTCAAACTTCTTAACCTTTTTTATATAACAAATGGGAGGAAAAGGTTTATGAGCAAATTTGATGCATATGTTGAGGGGTAGATAATCTTACAATCGTTTTAAGTGAAAATTATGGTCATTGTTTTGTCATATAGAAAAGGGGGAGATTGTTAGCTTTAAAATGATTGTAGTTTTGATTATGAAAAAATGATCAATTTTGCTTGAACATCAATTGAATGATCTTTGAAAAATTCTTGAAATGATTATAGTTTTAGTTGTATGAATTATTGAAGCTATTGAATTATCGCACACTTATTCTACAAATGTCTACAAGCTTGAATGACTTAATTGTATGAGTGCTAAATTTGCTTGAATGATTTCTATTTATGATGCCTTTAATGTTCATCTTTAAGATGTTGAAGTTACAAGATAGGTTCACAAGTGTTGAAGTTTATCTCAAAGCATTCAAAGATGGTTGATCTTCACAACACCAAGGTTGTTCTCAAGCCATGAAGTTCACTCTCAACTCAACATTTGATCACAAAGAAGTAGCTGAAGTTAAGTACCAAATGTCTAGGACTCTTGAAGAAACAAATGTCCAATTGATCTTAGAGTAAGGCAAGTCAATCCTGTAGTGATAAATCATGCAAGTATGGCTAAGTGCATCTCTTGTACATGCTGCAGTATTTAAAGTATAAATCTCACTACATAAGTCAAATTGATGTGATTCTTAAACCATTGAAAAGCTAAGAGACAACACTACAACTTTTATGTTTACCACTTTGCCCAATTCAGACTAGATTTAGGTCAAAATCATGTTAGAGAAGGCTAAACTACTGCAATTTCTACACTAGGCAGCATGAAAACTTAAAAAGAAATAGCCATAGTCAACCCCATATAGTTTGTAGTCAACCCTAAGAAGTAAGCACATGAAATTCAAGCCTTTATGAAGTCATAGTCAACCCTAAGTGAGTGGTAGTAGACTACACTATGCCAGATTTAAAAAATACAAGCATTCTAGAATAGAATCGACTAGAAAAGTTCAATAGTCAACTACAAGTGATTGTTAGACACAAAATTCAAAAGGAAAATGACTAGTTTCTTGATCTAATCACCTCCAATGGCTCCAAGACTCTTTTAACTATAAAAAGGACCATTTGGAAGCTTTTCAAGTTGAGGAAGAAGAAAGAAAAAGGGTTAAACTCTTGAAGATCATGGTCTTGAAATGAAATGAGAAAATACCAAGCAAAACCAAGCCTACATGAGCTAAACTTTCTTCGTGCTTTCACTCCCATCTTTATATCCTATCTTTATACCAAATGTTAGGTATTCTTCCTTCATTGTACCCACTTAGCAAAATCTACCTTTTAGAAGCACTATTGCTATTTTTGTATAGGTTTTAGCTTAGCCTTGAAAAGTTATTTTGTAATGGTTATCGCTTCTTATCAAAAAGTAAGAATCTTTTTGTGGATTGTGTATGGGTTTGTGGTGAGCCTGTTAAACACCATGAGTTTATGGTGAACTTGTTAAAACCATGGGTTACCACTTGATCCCGTTAAAAAGCAAGAATCTCTTTGATGGATTATGTAAGGGTTATCGTTTCTTATTAAAAAGCAAGAATCCTTTTTAGTCAATTGAAAATTCATTGGTGTGCTAAAGGAGTAAAAGTAGGTATTAAAGAAAGTTGAACCACTATAAATCCTTGTGTCTTCATTTTTATTACTTTAAATTTCTGCACTTGACTTTGCAAAACTCATTTTACAAATTGCTAAAGCCTTGATTTCATACGCATTACAAAATTGGTTAGTGTCTTTGTTAAAAACATTTTTCAACCATGACAAAATGTCTATTCCTTGTTGAAAAGATTTTTTGAAATGTTTTACTCAAATTTACCTTTATTTGATTTACATTTGAAGAATGTTTAAGCATTTCAAAGTAAACATTATCTATGATTGATTATGTAGCTTTGATTAAAACTAGCATATACATCAAAGCTTTTGTTGAAATTCCTTTTACAAGCTTTCAAAATGAGTTTTCTAGTATAGGATTGATTCTTGAGTTTTTATAGTTTACCACAATTTTGTTTGAAAGACATGGTGTTGATTTGTGAAAAGCATTACAACCATAGTCAACTAGAGAATTTTTATGGTCGACTATAGTCAATTGTTTTACACTTTCCAAATTTTTTAAAATCCAATTCACCCCCTTCTTGGATATTCTTGTTACTTGATCCATTGAGATAACATTTCTAACAAAGCAATTAGAAGCATTAAAAATAGAATTAGAATAAACAACTCATATTTCATTGAAAATAAGCAAAAGAGAGATTAGGAATTCAAATTACATGTTAAGTTCAATCCTAATCCTAGAAAAAGTAAATTAATTCGTAATATCTAATAAAAACATCATCCAAAGAAAATTAGCCATTAATCCAAGTTAAAGAAAGTAAGAAAAAAACAAAAGTAAATAGAGAAACTAAGAATTGAAGCTCTTGAATCAAAAATCTTTCTTGAATTCTCTTGCTTTCTTGCTTTATTTTTGTCCTCTTTTTCTCCATAGTAGTTGCTTTATAGCTCCCCTTTGAAACCTCTTAAAAGGCCCTTTAAATAGTCTCAAAACAACCCTAGAATTAAAATCCCGAAAATGTAGTTTTTGGGGAAACACGTCTAGCATCACGGCCTTGGCCTCTTCAACGCCATGGCACCGTGCCCTCAAGTGAATGTACGGGGCATCAACTTCCACTAGCATCGCGGCCTTGCTTTCCTTCACACCATGGCACTGTAGCCTCTAGTCCTACTATGATGCCTTGTTGCCTTGTGGTGCTGCAGCCTTGAGCAATTCAAGGTCAGAACCTTCATTGCTTCATGTTACCTTGTATAAAAACTACAGCAGTTCAGCCTCTTCCAACATGATTTTCACATTGATCTAATCCAAAATGGATATAATGATATATGAAAGATGTATCTCTGTCTCTTATCTTTCCAATGACTCAAGAATCACATCAGTTGGACTTTTGTAGCAAAAGTTCTCCTCGAAATACTCTAGCATGTACAAACGAAGCTATCACCATACTTGCAAGGATTTTCATGAAATAAAGCAGTTTCATAAGATTTCTTACAAAAACAATAAAAAAGATCAACAATAACTAAACTTAAAGTAATTTGAAGAAAAATAACATAAAATTAAATTAAAGTAACTTAACTAAACTACTAAGCATGCATTAAACTTGATTAAGAAAAACAACTAAAAATACTAAATTCTGACCCTAAAATCTCAAAGACTTAGCTACTTAAGCATCCAAAATATGACAAAATAACTCTATATAATAGAGTTATAAGAGACTTATAAAAAAATCTAGAACTCTAAGTTAACAACTTAGGCTTATTTAGTAAGTAAAAAAGGAATATGAGAGATTTAGATGAAACATTGAAGGGATATTGTGGTTCTAGACTTTTATTTGATTGATTAATTAATTAAATTGTTATTTTTCCTTTAATGTTCTAGTTTCAATTTTAGTTTATTAATTTTTTAGTAGCTTTTAATTCTGTTATTTGGATAAGATTAAGTTGTTTTAATTGTAATATTTAGCAAAAAGATTTGGGCAATTCTCCGGGGGAACAAACTTTACTTTCTATTATATTACTTGGTAAATCTGACAACAGTCACTACTATGGAGCTAGAGGTTGCTTTTTTGGTCCAGCAATGCAATATTATTCTGTCAACACAACCAACTACTCCAATCGATCCCACACTGATACCATGACTCTAGTTGATCCTTCTACTGATTCAGTCAATCCTTCCATTGATCTTACAGACCCATCTTTCATCACTCCACCCATTTTGCCATGATTTCTTTTGGGAACATATGTTTTTATTTTCAAACATTGTCTAGTTTTCTTGTTGGATGATCATTTTATACACTTATATTTAATCATCATACTTTTGTGGATATAGTTATATCTCCAACTCTTTTGAGAAGTTAATATTTTGGATGGTGATAGTTACTTATATGTATATTTTGGACGCTAATGTTAATATTTTCACTTAAATAAATGGTGAATACTTTTATGATTTTGATGACTTGAGATAATGCTTTACATTAGTCCTACCCTTAAGTCTATTTTACTTATTTTGATATAACAAAAAGGGAGAGAAGTATTTTGAGCAAATTGCAACATTGCACTCACATAAATGCACTTGAATTTTTCAAAACTCAGCATCAAGTGAGAGGGAGCTTTTCATTCTTAAATGTGCTTAAATTCAAAAACTTAAAAGGGAGCTTTTAAAATCAATTTTTGCTCATTAGTTTTGTCCTATTAAAAAATGAGAGATTATTAGCTTTACAATTGATCCTATTTTAAAATGACAAAATCAAATGATCAAAATATAAGTCTTAAAGTGTTCTTGAACACCACAAAATCCCTTAAGCATTTGCAAGAAAAATGGCTAAGTATTGGTATAAGTTTACAGCTCAAAATACCTTAAAAAATGTCTCACAGCATAGAGGTATCAAGACACTTTGAGTAAGTATCGAGACATCAAGCTTAAAATGCCTTAGAAATAGCCTCAAGAAGCAAATGTATAAAGACATTCCACAGATGTATCGAGACACCACCTCTGAAGCCCCAAATTCTAGAATACGAGTGTTGATGTATCAAGACTTAACCTTAAAGTCTCGAAACATCACCTCAAAAGTCCAAAATTCTAGAAAACAAGTGTCAAAGTATCGAGACTTGTCCTCAAGGTATTGAAACTTCACCTCCAAGCTTCAAACTTCCAGAAAGCAAGTGCAACTGTATTAAGACATGGCTTCAAGGTATTAAGACATCATCACCAGACTTCAATTTCCAAAGAGCATGTGCTAATGTATCAAGACCCACCTTTAAAGTATCGAGACCTCCTTTCTAAACTAGAAATTCCAAAAAGCAACATCAAATGTATTGAGACTAGGCTGCAATATATCAAGACATCTTTTAGTCTAAGAATGCCAAAAAGCAGTAATGTATCGAGACATGTAAGAGAGATATCGAGACTTCAATTGATTCAAGCAACAAGATATCAAGATACGATTCGAAGGTATCAAGACCTGCTTTGAAGGTACTGAGACCTTGCATTATACAAGTTAGAAAAAAATATGTATAATAACTATTTTTTAAAGCACAAATCCCCAAACAGTTATTTTAGGACACTTACCTATAAATGAAGGTTTGGGGCACATTTTCCAAGGCAAAAGAACACCAAGAGCAAGATTATTAAGCTAAAGTGAAACATCTAACTCAAGATTCCTCAAGAATCACTCTCAAAATCAAAGTGTTCCTTCATTGAGCTACTTGAGCCTTAAGCTTCCTAATTTCTTCTAAGAGCCTTCATTCCTTCTTTTCGTTGTTTTATTTAGCCTTTTTAGAGGCATTTGAGCTTGTTTTTCACCATCCTTGTATTACATTGTAAAAGTTCTTCCTTAACTTCCAAAAGGAATTACTTGTGAGTGGTTATACCTTAACTAAGTGGAAAGGTAGAAGGGTTAAGTTTAAGCCTTGAAAAGACTATTGTAAAGGTTAAGTCTGTTATGAAGTTATAAATATGCTTCTGGTTTGGTGATTGGAAGGAATAATTTGCTGTTTTCTTTTTTTTTTTTCCTGTCTTTAACGCTTTTTGTGCAGGGGAATGCAAAGAGTTGTGATGCTAAGAAAAATGAGCCTCGGTGCTGGTATGTTTGTGATACTGTTGATTTTTTACAGGTCTATTCAGGCTGTGAATTTTGTGTGCAGATGGAGGAGGGGATATTTTGCCTGGGGTTCTGTTTTTTGTGAATACAGAGAGAGAGTTGGGCTTCTCTCTAAGGGTGGATGCTTTTACTTTGAACTATGTTTGCACCACTGGCCAAGGATGTTTGGAGATATTTTTACCTCTTTGTGGGGTAAATTAGTGTGTTTTTGTTCACCTACTGCTTTTTTAGATGGGAGGGCAGGTGAACTTACCTGCTTCTATGGTTTTTATGAAATTAATCTATTTTAATTTCTTTTTAAAAATAAACAACCAAACCATGATTGTGCCGAAGAGAAAAGTTTTAAAATTCTGTTACCTATAATAGCATTACATGTTTTTTCCTCCAAAATATAATATTTTATTGTTCCTTTTGTAAGGCATTACTATTCCATGACTCGCCAATTTGTGATTTTTAATATTAAAAGGTCAAAAAAATAATAAATAATAAATTTATAGTATAGAAATAATGAAAATATTAAATGTTAAAAAATTATTTTAGGACCTGAAAAAAAAAAAAGAAAGTGGGGTAAAGAATATCCATTTTCATGGATGTTGAAGTTAAAAGGAAGATTGACTGTCGTATGGCAGAAAGACAAAATTGACCAGGCGTACGTCTAAACGACTGTGAAAATGACCACTTTGGTAACCATTAAAAATCTACGGCCAAACCAAACTGAATTAAAAAAATCAACAAAAATGAAGCAAGGTAGGGTGCTAGACACGCGCCCTGAGATTATGTGGGGCATGCAAGCACCTCATACTGGGGTCATAGCCGTAACCCCCGCCCAGCAATGACAAGTCAGTGAGCAGTGCCTGTAAGCGCACCCTCTCTAAAATCCTTTTTATCCAAAAGTGGCTGCTCCTTTCTGTTTAGTCTTTATTCACCGTCTCTATAAATCATCAATGAAGCAACCCAAAACGCCATAACTCTCCATTATACACCCCAGACAGAGAAAACCCATCTTTCATCTTTCATCTTCCTAATGGACACCCAAGCTTCCTCTTTCTCTAGTTTCCAATCTTACCTCCGGGCCCTTGTCCACACCCCAGGACGCTTGGCTCGGCGTGCAGGCTCTGTTTCTACCCCATATGAAGAGTTGAGCAGGGTGAGGGCCCGTTCTGGCTCCGACATGCAGAGGAGCCTCCGTTGGTTTGACTTGGTTGGGCTGGGAATAGGGGGCATGCTGGGAGCTGGTGTGTTCGTGACCACCGGCAAAGCCAGCCGCCTCCACGCTGGCCCTGGCATCGTAATCTCTTATGCCATTGCTGGCTTCTGCGCCCTCCTCTCCGCCTTCTGCTATACGGAGTTCGCCGTTCACATGCCCTTGGCTGGCGGTGCCTTCAGCTACCTCCGAGTTACCTTTGGGGAGTTTGCCGCATTTTTGACTGGAGCCAATCTGATAATGGAGTACGTGATGTCAAACGCAGCGGTGGCCAGAAGCTTCACCTCTTATTTGGGTGCCGCAATTGGTATATCCACAGCAAAATGGAGATTCACGGTTCCAGGACTCCCAAAAGGGTTCGACGAAATTGACGTGGTGGCTTGCACCGTCGTATTAATCATCACTCTCATCATCTGCTACAGCACAAAACAAAGTTCGGTGGTGAATATGATACTTACCGCATTACATATCCTTTTCATAGGCTTTGTAATATTCATGGGTTTTTGGAGAGGGGATTGGAACAATTTCACGCATCCAGCAAACCCCGACAATCCATCCGGTTTCTTTCCCCACGGACCCTCCGGTGTCTTTAACGGGGCAGCCGCGGTTTATTTGAGTTACATTGGATACGACGCCGTCTCCACCATGGCTGAGGAAGTCCGTGATCCCGTCAAGGATATTCCCGTCGGGGTGTCGGGCTCCGTAATCATCGTTACCATTCTCTACTGCCTCATGGCCGCTTCCATGTCCAAGCTCCTCCCTTACGACATGGTAATTCCGTTTCTGTTTCCCTTTCTTTTTCTTTTTTTCGTTTTTCTAATAAACGAAACGACCAAAATGGCCTTCAATTGAGAGATTATTTGGGTGTGGTGATGAGCACGCAGATCGATGTGGAGGCGCCGTTTTCGGCGGCGTTCAGTGGGAGATCGGATGGCTGGGAGTGGGTGTCGAGGGTGATAGGGGTGGGGGCCAGCTTCGGGATACTGACGTCGCTGTTGGTGGCGATGCTGGGGCAGGCTCGGTACATGTGCGTCATCGGACGGTCCAGCGTGGTCCCCGCCTGGCTCGCCAGGGTCCACCACAAGACATCTACGCCTGTCAACGCCTCCGCCTTTCTTGGTACGGGTTTGTTTTCTTTAACATTGCTCTGAATATTTTACATACATATATTTATTTTTTGAACTGTTTATTCGAGTAATAATGGCTTGAACTGCTATCGATGAGGGGTCATTGGGCTCTATGTGCGTGTTTTTCATTTATGGACATTGATTTTTGTGGTGGTTCGAAGTTGTTCATCTGGAGTTTGGACGTTGCAAAGGGACCCACTTTGAACCGTTTCCCTTCACCTTAAATGCGTGTTTCTTTGCTCAAGTTTGCTGCTGAGGACCGTTTTGTTTTGTGGCTGTCCAATATTTGTTTCCAGCTCATGCTGCTTTGACACATGGGGAGTTCAATGACATGCATCAGCCCTCTTTTGCCATTCCTACTTAGACCTGCTCATTCCCTTCTAGAGATAGCTCTTTGGATGCGGTATGTATATATATATATATATATTCTAAGATGAACAAAGGTTTGGCCTCATCTTCCTTTTCAAAGAGTTTCTGTCAGTAAAATCATGGAAGCATTGGGACACAAAAAACAAAGTAAATTTCCGTTTCACATAGGGCAGGCATGTGACCGGAATTGAATGAGGAAGAGAGAGAGAGAGAGAGAGATTACATGATCATAGACATTATTGACTGATTCAGCACTGCCTTTTCACTCAACCTCTTTCCTATTTTGCTTTAATGCTATCTAAGATATGCACTGTATGTATGTATGTATGTATGTATGTATGAAGAAATCTGGTCTATATTGGTCCATCCGTCTTTAATTGTGGAAGATAAAAGCCCTTTAAATTGGAGCCCATGATTGAAAGCGACCTTTCTTCACAAGGTCACCAGTGAAAGTTCCCTTACAATGATAAGGTTAATGACTAGGATGTGTATGGTTCATAGGCAGTCCAACTACCAAAGACTGCTTTGGAATTTCATACTTGACACTCAGCAGGATATCTTGACTTTTCGTTATCTGAATTGCGTGTGTGTGAATGTCTGTGTGTTATCTCCCCGTGGGCTTCTTTATCGGCTTTTCATTATCTTTATGGAGTGTTTTTGTAGTTGACGTATCTCACCTTGATAATTAAGTTGCTGATTCAATTCCAGCTTCCAAGTTTCTTACAAATGTACGCATCCTTTTTCATTTCAGGAATCTTCACAGCTGCAATTGCCCTTTTCACAGATCTAAGCGTCCTCTTGAACCTTGTATCCATTGGCACACTGTTTGTGTTTTACATGGTAGCAAATGCAGTAATCTACAGGCGTTACGTTGTGGTGGGCACAACGAAGCCATGGTCTACATTATCTTTCCTATGCTTACTGTCCCTCACATCCATTATCTTCACCCTACTGTGGCATTTTGCACCGCCAGGCAAGCCCAAGGCCTTTGTACTAGGCACTTGCGTTGTAATTGCAATATCCATATTACAGATATTTCGTTGCATGGTACCACAGGCGCGGAAACCTGACTTCTGGGGTGTCCCTTTCATGCCATGGCTACCATCTATATCAATCTTCCTGAACATATTTCTGATGGGGTCTCTGGGTGGACCATCCTATGTGCGATTCGGATTCTTTTCGGCTCTAGCAGTGCTCGTATACGTCTTATACAGTGTGCATGCTAGCTTTGATGCCGAAGTGGATGGCTCTTTCGGTCAAAATAATGGTGAAATCCGTAAAGAATCAGCAGAAAGTGAACACCCCAGTCACAAAGTGTAAAAACTTTCTTTTGGCTCGCTTTTCTTTTTACTCATCTTCTTTATTCCCTCTAAAAACCCTTTTTTGTATGTTGATGAGTACTTAGCAAACTGAGATAAAACGAAAAAGGAATGGAATAGAATAGGATAAAATAGAATAGCCTGCAGAAAATCGCCAACTTGTATAGTTGGTCCCTTCAACTAGAACTAAGCCTCGGATTCTCATCTTTTGTACATTGTTGTGCTTGGGTTCTAATAGGAAACTGGGCATTAATTAATGAGAAGCTAAGCAAGCAATGACACACAGTTTTACACCTTTGTCATCGGATCCCAACAAATCTTTGATATTCTTGTAGAAATTAAGACTTCAATAATCTCAAGAGAAACTTTGGGGAATCTGTTACAAATGAATATTGAAAAGAAATGTTGTGAATAAAAGATAGATGCCCTCCCCTCCCTTAAACATTACTAGTATTTCTTTGAGGTAGTTTTCACCAACTAATACAGGCCAAAAATCAAAGTAGTACTAATAGGACTTACAGTTTAGCATCCTTACCAAGGTGGTTGTGCGGTGGGCTTGTCACATTGATATGTATTTAGTCCTTTTCAGAATGTGAAGAATATTAGCTCATGGATAAACTTCCATCAATAGGGTTTTCTTGGTTATTGCCAAAGCAAAAAAAAAAAATCTCAACATCATCTTCCAGGCTTTTCTATACTAGGAAACTTAATCAACGTGACTCTTTTTACTTGAATGAGGGGTCTTTTCTACTTTTTCTTCTTTTCTTTTTCTGAGCACTGACTGACTATTCTTGAAATTTGGGATGTAACGCTTGCCCACTGTTTGACACAACCCATTGTTATGTTTAATAATATTATTATTTCTTTCCACTTTTTGCTTGTTGCCTCCTTTTTATCTTTAGTGCCAAGGGCGTGACATGATTTTTGTTGACGGGAAAGCATATAATAGTGACTTCAACAGACTTCAAGACATATTTCAGGTACCCCAAATGCAAAGTACAATATTTAAAACTTTTATATAAATTTTTAATTTTTTATTATATTAAATTAAATTTTTTATTTTTTATTTTAAATTAAATAAATTTTTAGAATTAATGATTAATTATTTATTTTCAATCAAAATATCATTAATTATTTTTATCATACAAGTGTTAATGTTAATGATATAACACGTTAACATGTCATAATAAATAACGACGTAATATATATATATATATATTGATATGACTTAATAATATAATCATATTGTAGTTTTTATCTTTTATATTAATATCATGTCAATATCATGTAAATATAAAATAATAAATGATAATTTTGATCAATGATTCAATCGTTAATTATAAAAATTTATTTAATTTAAAATAAAAACACAAGAACTCCGTAAAAGTAATAAAAAGTTAAAAAAATTTAAATAATTTAATAATTTTTTCAAGCATTATTATACTCAATATAAATAACATCTCAAAGTATTGTTTTTTTCATAAAAATCAAATTCCTAAATTTTCTCAAAGAAATGCCCAAAAACAATTTCTTAGAGAAGGAGATAATAGTAAATTAACCTACATAAATGATCGATGGCAACTGGGTAGAGAAATATGGGAAAAAAAAAAAAGGTGGAAAGAAGGAAAATTCAGAATCTGGAAAAGAGAGAAACCCAGAAAGACCATGCCTTATCTATCTTTGGAGATATCTGAAAATTGACAAAAGAAACAAAGGGACAAATGATAAAAGAAACGAAGGGCCAAAGGATAATGGACCACACTGTTGGTCTCGTGTTTGCTTTTCTATCATAATTGAATCCTTTTTGTCCGCCGGGTGAGTCAAATTCCTCTCTCTTTTTTGGCCTCGAAGAATTATTTTTGTCCCTTTTGAATTTTGTTTTGTGGGCTTACTGGGACCTCTAATGCTACGTAGTACAAGGCACATCTCTTATCCTATTCGCACCGCCGGCAGTCAAAATGCCATGAAGAAAAGATTGCAAGACAAAAAGTAATATATTCCTTAGATTTTTTGGTGTTTGACGAATTTTGAGGATAATTAATTCGCAAATTTTTAATCTATTTTTGAGATTCTTCACCTGAATTTGTTGAATCTGTGATTTAGTTTAAAATATCCTCATACAAATTGTTGGATATATATGTATATTTATGAATGAGTTTCAAACGCATCTTTTGTTCTCCATAAACTAAAAAGAGAATAGAAAATACCCTGTCAAAGCATCATTATGGTATAAATAATTTAATATAGGTAAAATATCTTGATCTTTTTAAGTTTTAGGTATAATTTCATACAATTTATTAGTATTTGAAATAGACAATCCACTCTAAAAGAATATCTTTTGTTTGACACATAAGTTCAATAGTTAGTTAACCATTAATATTTCTGTTTATTTGATGATGTAGTAATATTTTTTAGATAATTTTACCCTTCATTAATTTTAAAAATTATCACATTATATAAACTATAATTTTTTATTTTTAAAATTTGCTCTCTCCTATTCAAAAAGAAAATTCTCTCGACTCTATTTCTCACCGATCAACCACCTCACAGTTGGATCTGGCACTCCACGGCCAAATCTGATTGTAGAGTGGCCAACCGATACAAGGGAACGTCGTCAGTAGATTTGAAAAAAGGAAAATTGTGAAAAAGAGTGAGGAAAGAAGAATGGTATTTTTGATATTTTACATTTACCCGTTAATAACGTTTACACGTTTGGGATGGATTATACATTTCAAATACTAATGAACATGTGTGAAATTATGCTTAAACTTAAAAGGTCAAGGTATTGTAGACACCTATTTCAAAAAATAAGAAATAAATAAAAAAATAAAAAATGATGAATGAATAGGAAGGGTCTGAGTGTGTGCTCAACCCTTTCTCCAATCCATCATTACAGGGCATTAATGCCCTAAAAGGTAGCCGAATTTTGGGAGGAGTGGTCACCTCTGGCTACCAACCCCTCCTGTTTGCCAGAGCCTTGTGAAATCATGCTCAGAAGAGCATGATTTCACCTCTTGATTGTCCAAAATTTTGGACAATCCAGCTCTTAAAAGGAGGGGTTTCAAGCCGATGCAAAAAGGGATGGGAGGATTTAAAAAAAAAAAGAGCAGAAAGGTTTCAAAAAAAGATATCCCTAGCAACCCACAAAATCAAAAATCCCTAGGCAGCCAAAAAAATCATAGAGAAAGCAATCAAAGAAAAAAACCCAAAAATCTTTAGCAACAAACAGCAACAAAAAAACCTAGCCACAAATGCCATCAAACACTCTAGTTTAGCAGCAAGCAATCAACCACAGAATAGTCAAAAAATTAATCAAAAAAATATGCAAAAAAATAGGAGAAGTAGGAGGAGATTTTTAGGGCTTGGGTTTTGATTTTTAGGTGGAGATCTAGATTTTTAGGAGGGATTTTGGGTAACCGGTGGAGTGTTTTAGTTGGGTGGTTCAAATCTGGTGAGAGGGACTTGCTGGTGCAGCCGATAAAGGTGTTGAAGCCTTGGGATTTTGCTACCAGCGAAAGAAAGAAAAGGGAGAGACAGGCCGAGCGACGGTAGATAGGGAGAGAGGGAGCTGTCGACCCCGGGAAGAGAGGGGAGAGATAAACCGAGCGGTGACAAAGAGGGAAGAGAGTGAGCAGCCGACGGTTAGAGAGAGAAACAAAAGAGAGAAAATGGAGAAAGGTGAGAAAAAAAGGATTTTATAGTTAGGGTTTAGATGGCTCAAAACTACATCGTTTTGTAACCCACCAATAGACCTTTCTTAATCCTTCCAAACGGTGTCGTTTTGGCGCACAAAAGGGTAGCTGAAGCAAGGCACTAAATGGTGCACTTTGATTGGAAGAGAAGTGGGCTTCTGGAGCTGTTGTGGGCATCCGTGGGTTCAATTTTGGCTAGTCCAAGCCCGACTTTGGTATGTTTTGGGCTTTACATCTATTGGGTTTGAATCTTTGATGTCTATTTTGAATTATTTTTAATTTTGTTTTATTTATTTACTTATTTTAGTTATGTTAGAAAAAAAATTTTAAATTTTATATACAAGAAATAGGATAAGGTAAAAAAGAATATTATTATTAATAAAATAATTGATTAATTTAATACCGATGATGGGATGTCCATTTGGAGCGCGAGAAGTCGTAATTCCGATAAAACTTCCCTAAGTTAGGGGTTTCGATTAAGACTCCACCAATACGATGAAAGGGTCTTAATTTGGAATTCCAATGTTCCTAATTTTAAATAAAATAAAAAAATATATATATTCAATCACCAATTAATCAAAATATACAAAACAAAATAAATAGGAAATTAGCAATAATAATAAATTCGTTAATCATAATACAAAAGTGAAAAATACATATTCAAAAAATAACAAATTATGGATAATAAAAAATAATAATACTTAGTCTAAAACTTTGATTTTTGAGTTTCGTATAATAAATAAGTATCTATATAGTTAAATATATATCGACATAGAAATGGTTATACAAAAACAATCAATAAACATAAATTATTTGTTTATAATAAACACATGCAAAGAAGAAGTAGTGAATTTCGTGGGAAATAGGAAACGAACATAGAGCCTACGAGTGCATCACGTATCATGGTCGCATTGTTAAATGTTATGGCATATAGATATATTCTGTATATAGGTCTAAACCCTGATGATGGGACTTTTCAAGAAAGCTTGCGAATGCGAGTTTCATCGTTAAACTCCCTAGGTGAAAAGATACCTAGGTGAAAATACATATTCAAAAAATAACAAATTATGGATAATAAAAAGCTCTTGTGAGGTGATAACCTTCACATGGGCTAGTGAACACCCCCACTCAAATTGAACCTAGTCCGTTTGAAGCCTGTAATGGGTGATGACCGGGGTGCCTTGCTAGTCTGAGTGGACGATAGTGAGGAACAATTTGGGAACCTTTAGCTGAATTCAAAACCAAACCCAGCATATAGAGTGCCTAAGCACCCTTTCCCTAGCTAAAGCTTCACCCACATGTTAAAGAGTATGACCTTGAATTAGGCACACATGAAGGAACTCCTCTTACATCCTTTGCTTTAAATTCCTCTCCAAAAATAATAAAAGTAGTGGAGTAGGCTACGACCAACGACGTGATAAATACCCACAACACTGGTTACTATTTTTTTTATTTATTTTTTTTATGCAAGTTAATGTAACCTACCGTACTAACTTGAGTATTCTTTTTCTTTCATTTGTCATGCATCCATCTGCATCATTGCATATAGGGAAATATTGGCCATACAACAACTGATTGACTGAAGGAATCTTGATTACGCCTATGGCATCGTCGTCGGCTAGCCCACTCAATAAATACAGGAATGATTATGAGATCGAACTATAAATGAGACAAGCTCAGCAAATCGATGGGGACTGTTTGGCTAAGGGGTATATCCCGGTTCTCCCCGAGAAAGTTCATCTTGATCTCAAACAGAACGACCTTTCAGAAATGACAGGTATTTGGGAGCAATGGAGGCGTAACAGTCGAAACAGTTTCTGCACCAAATATGGGCACATCGCATGGCTCCTCTATGTGCATGTAGACGATCTACTACTTAGGGCAATCACTCAATTTTGGGATCCCTCTTATTGGTGTTTCGTGTTCAATAAGGTAGATATGACACCGACAATAGAGGAATATTCATCATTGCTCTGCATAGATCAAATGCAACCAGACAAGGTATATTGGAGAGCTCAAAAGATCGGGCATCAACGAAAACTGGCCAAGATGTTAAATATCACCACTAAAGAAGTCGATCAGAACTTGAAGAAAAAGAGAGACACTGAATGCCTATCATGGAGTTTCTTGAATAATTACATTAAGAAAAACAAGGAAGGTGAACAAGGTCTTCTTGCCTTTGCCCTAGCAATATTCGGATTGGTAATTTTTCCAAAAATCCTAGGGCACATTGAAGTCTCAATCATTGATTTTTTCGATCAAGTAACAAGGGACATCAACCCAGCACCAGCCATCATAGCTGAGATGTTAAGGTCATTAATTCATTACCGTCAGAAGAGTGAAGGGCATTTCATCGGATGTGCCCAACTTCCCACCATATGGATAAAAAGCCACTTTGAGTGTAAGGTTGATAAATTTCAAAAGCCGCTCCTCTCATCAAGTTGTCCTATTCGCGAATTCTGCGAAAGCGAATGGCCAATTTATAAGAGAAAAGAAGAATGGATGGCCAAACTTCGGAGGCTTATAAATGTGGAGGTGACTTGGAGGGCTCCTTGGATGCCTAGGGTGCAAGTGTTGTACAAATGTAGGGATGAACCGTGAGTGCCACTAATGGGACCGTGGGGAGCAATTAGTTATGCCCCGATAATGGTGCGGAGGTAATTCGGGTCAGAACAGTTTGTACCTATGACACACAGGCTTAACCAATTAGAGTTCACATACGGAGAGCCAGGAACCCTCAAGAAGATCTAAGATATTGCTCAGGCATGGAAGAAAACAAGTCGGGTGGATCAAGGACGGTTCAATAATGAGGTCACCACTGGGTACTCATCTTGGCATGACCAGCGAATAAAAGATGTTGTATGTCTTTCAGAATGTGCATCCAAATTTCCTATTGGTTCAGAACCTCAAGATATTCTCTTAGAGAATGAACTACCTAGAAGGAAACTAGAGACAGAAATGATGAATATGAAGCGTAGACATGAAGCAGAACTTGAAGAAGTAAGGAAAAAAGCCTCGAGGAAAGTTCAAAAGGCTTTTGATGAACGAGACGAATGGAAAAACAAGTTTGAAAGTTCAAATACGACATGTTCAACTTTGGTCGCCAGAATTCAAGGAATGCAAACCACTACTAATACTTTGCAAAACAAGATACAACTACAAGAACGAGTCATACAAGAACTTAGGAGTGATTGCAACTTAATGGAAGCAGCCATGGAAGGCTATAGAGAGTAATATGAGACCAACAGGCAAAAATACTTCCGAATGTGAGAAGTGGGAAACTCGTACGAGCGAGACCTCTGAAGGAAACAGTCTGAAATGGAATGGATATTGATGCAAATGAGGGAGGTAGCCTACAAAGCAAGGGAAATGGCAAACAAGACTGAATAGCTCAAGAGAGAGATTCTCTCGAAAGTTGAGCTTAATGAGCTCCTCATAAGCCACCTCAAGCTAATACGAATCAGTATGATCGAGTTGGCCATTTCTTTTGAAGCCAATAATCTAAATGATCTAAGCAGTGATGTAATCGGATGCTTAACTTTTATAAATCAAGATTTTCCACGACAATTATTGTTGGATGGCCAATATTTTTTTTTTGCATCACATATGCATGATTCATTCCATAAAGAGCATAACAACTTAACTCTTATCACGATCAATTCTTTCCAAAAAAAATAATCTAAATAATAATAATAATAAATAAGTATTTTCTTCTCATCATCACATTCATAAATAAGAACGCATCTAATTAATGTTTATGGTTTTAAAAAATAAAGGTTCCAAGATGGCTCAACAAACTAAGATTGGTGATCAGCGTGTTTATAATACTCGTCGACGAGCAAGAATCATGGAAGAAGAACAAAGGGAGCAGATGGATAAAATGGAAAAAGCTCAAGAAGAGATAAGATAGCAGTTATCAAAGATGATGGAATTAATGATGAGCTTGAGTAAAGGAAAAAGAGTGGTCGAAGAGTCAGCTCCGCAAAAAAATCCACCAACACAAGACACTGAAAACTCAAGGGATGATCCACTTTATCCCCCAAGGTTCACTCCACCCCATGCCTAAACCTTTCAAAGGATCCATCCTCAAGTGATACCACCTGCTTATTACAATGTACCACCCCCAATAGGCCATCAATCGACTCATGGACAATTTGGGTCAAATTTTGGAACAAATCCTTTTGAACCATTACATGTTCCGGATTTAGACGATCCAAAGAGCAAGAAAAATTAAGGAAGAGCTCATCACAAATAGGAAAAAATGACAAAGATAAAAAAAAGTACGATATGTTGGAAGAGCGCCTTCGTGCTATCGAAGGAGTTGATAGGTTCGGTACCATGGACGCAACCGAACTATGCCTAGTGCCGAATGTATTGATCCCTGCCAAGTTCAAGGTTCCAGAATTTGAAAAATATGACGGAACAAAGTGTCCCATGGCACATATTACCATGTATTGTCAGACGATGGCTGCACGTCTCACAATGACAAGTTACTGATCCATTTCTTCCAAGATAGCTTGACTAGGTCAGTTGCTCGGTGGTACGTACAGCTAGATCGAAATCGTATTAAGACTTGGAAAGACCTAGCAAGAGCCTTCATAGCCCAATACAAGCATGTGGCTGAATTAGCTCCTGATTGGTTGTCATTGCAGACTATGGAAAAAAAGCAAAGTGAGAACTTCAAAGAATATGCCCAAAGGTGGAGGGATACAGCAGCGCAAGTTCAGCCACCTCTCACTGATAAGGAAATGACTGTGTTGTTCATAAACACACTCCGAGCTCCATTCTATGAGCGCTTGATTGTCAATGCCACAAAAAAACTTTACGGATTTGGTCTTATCTGGAGAAATAATATAATGAGCTATCAAAAGTGGGAAAATTGAAGGGCATGAAGTTACCAGCTCAAAAAAATGGAGTACGCCCAAGAAAAAAGAAGGGGATGTGCAAGCAGTCACTCACGACAACCAACAAGCCTACAACTTTAACCCATATCACCTATACCCCCCATACCAACCCTTCTATCCGAACATAGGCAATATCGCACAAAACCCATATGTGTACCAACCTACCCCACAACCAACGTTTTAGACCAATGTTCTCCCACAAGCTCCACCACCAAGACCGGTAGCTTCAACCAATAATTCTGGTAATGGTCAAAGAGGACCTAAAATCACCCTAAAAAAACCCAAGTTTGACCCTATTCCGGTCCCTTACACTACATTATTGCCACAACTCATAGAAAATCAACTCCTTGCTCGAACCCCTTTAGAACCACTTCGACCTCCTTTTCCAAAATGGTATGATCCAAATGCGCATTATGATTACTATTTTGGAATTCAAGGACACTTCACAGAGAATTGTACTGCATTAAAACATAAGGTCCAAGCGCTCATTAAGGCAAGACTTTTAAATTTTGCTAAAAATGACAATTCAAATGTTGATGGGAATCCTTTGCCTAACCATGGAGATCCGACAGTGAATGCAATACATGAAGGGATGATTCGAAGGGTGAAAAAGAATGTCGACGAGATTCAAACGCCAATAGATAGAGTGTTTGAGGCATTGTCCAAAATAAATGTCATCACTCCAGAACCCATAGACACAAAGGAATTGGGGCATGATCTCGCTCATTCTTGCAAATTTCATATGGGGGCAATTGGGCATTCCATTCAAAACTGTGATAGCTTTCGTTGTAAGTTGCAAGAATTGATGGATTCATCGATAATTGAATTTTATGAAGAAGGCGAAAGGATTTGGTTGGAACCATAAATGAAGATACTCTAACTGAAGTAGCATCAAGTTCATCTGGAGTGAATAAACCTAAACCTCTCACCATTTTTTATGAAAAAAACAGGAGTCCGACGAATGATACATCCCCTACTGTTGTCGGAAGTGGTATCACCATCGAAGTCCCCAACCCGTTCCCTTACAAAAGTGATAAGGCTATATCGTGGAATTATGAGTGTAATATTTTGGGCACAACTTCATTTGCCCCCCAAGTGTTTTTTGAATATCTAATTGGTGTGGGGGGTATAACACGAAGTGGGCGATGTTATTCCCTTGAGATAATGGAAAGAGTTGAAAAAGGGAAACCCGCACAGAGAGAATGAGGTCTGAAGGAAGCAAATACCTTTTTCAAAGACCAAGTTGTCGAATCTGTAGTTGCTCCGAACAATGAGGTCAAAAGACCTGTTATCGAGAAAGAAGCTGGTGAATTTCTCAAGTTTATCAAACACAGTGAGTATAGTGTGGTAGAACAATTAACCAGAATGACTGCTCGTATCTCACTGTTGTCCTTGCTTTTGAATTCGGAAGCACACAGGAATGCGCTACTTAAAGTCTTGAATCAAGCTTATGTGGCACAAGATATATCAGTGGAAAAGTTGGACCATATCATGGGAAACATTACAGTGGGAAACTTTATTGCCTTTAATGATTAAGAAATTCCATCGAGTGGTCGGGAAACTAACAAAGCCTTGCACATTACCATCAAATGCAAGGACCACACCGTACCTAGGGTCTTGGTCGACAATGGCTCAGCTTTAAATGTCATGCCTTGCTCTACCTTAACTAAGTTGCTAGTAGATGTATCTTATATGAGAACCAGCCACATGGTTGTAAGGGCCTTCGACAGGACCACAAAGGAGGTGGTAGGGGACACTGAACTACCGATAAAAATCGGCCCTTGTATTTTTGAGATCCAATTTCAAGTCATAGACATTGCCCCGTCTTACAATTGCTTACTAGGGCGTCCATGGATTCATATGGCGGGAGCCATACCATTTTCCATTCATCAAAAGATTAAATTCATAGCTGAGGGCCAACTGATAAGTGTATCTACGAAGGAAGACATGCTGGCCATTCAACCTTCATCTGCTCCCTATATAGAGGCGACAGAAGAAGTCCCAAAATGCTCCTTCAGATCTTTTGAATTTGTTAATGCTACTTATGTGGGGGAAGGAGAAGTGATACCGACTCTTTGTTTGTCAGTAGCAACGAAAATGGGGGTTAAGCAGACTGTGGGAAAAGGATGTCGTGCAGGTTTAGGGTTAGGAAAGAATTTACAAGGAATTAACCATCTTTTGACTCCAATAAAGAATGAAGAAAGGTTTGGTTTGGGGTATAAGCCTACCAAAGAAGAGATAAAGAAATTGGCAGCCCAAAAGAAGGTTAAGAGGATGGTTTAGCTTGAGGGAAAAGAGGAAAAAGTTGGGAAAAAGACAATTCCCTTCTTGTATGAAACCTTTCGATCCGCAGGGTACATTCATACCAAGGCATCAGAGGAGGTCAATCAGGTTCTACGAATGTTTGGTGAGCTATCAATCCACATGATCAAAGATGAAGAACCTAACGAGAAGGTCCCTGTAGTGTATCCAGTACTGCCAAGAGATGAGTTAACCAATTGGACAGCCACAGAATTGCCCATCATCTTTAAGTCTTTGAAAATGTAATGAACAATTTTATCTAAATGCCTATGCCCAAGGGTGTTAAGAGTAATCTCTTGTTTGAGTAGGGCTTTCTGTTACACCTTCATCATTTAAATAAATGACAATGCATAATGTATTTCATAATTCATCAACCTTTTGCATATTCCCTTTTAATCTATTCTATTAGCCAATAAATACTTGCCCATACACATGATCAATTTTACCTATTTGCAGGTCCTTAGATAATGAACACGAAGACAATCTGGAGAACAATGTGAATTTTGATTTTGAGAAAGTGTCAAACGTTGATGAATTGAACAATGAAGAGGAAATGGATGACTATGACTTACCCCCTGATTTGTCGAGAATGTTGGAATAGGAAGAAAGGGAGATTTTACCTCATCAGGAACTCACAGAAATGATTAACCTCGAAAATGGGGAAGAAAAGAAAGAGGTTAAGATTAGCACCTCGCTGTCATTTAATGAATGACAGAAGCTAGAAGAACTGCTCCGTGACTATGTGGATGTATTTGCTTGGTCATATCAAGACATGCCAAGTCTTAATACTAACATTATTGTCCACAAGTTACCTTTGAGATCGGATTGCAAGCCTATTAAACAGAAGTTGAGAATGATGAAGCCAGAAATGTTGTTGAAGATTAAAGAATAAGTAAAGAAGCAATTTGATGCTGGATTCTTAAAGGTGGCTAAGTATCCTGAATGGGTGGCTAATATAGTTTCAGTTCCTAAAAAGGATGGAAAAGTTTGAATGTTCGTCGATTACAAGGATTTGAACAGAGCGAGTCTGAAGGATAGCTTCCCTTTGCCACATATTGATACTCTTGTGGACAACACAGCAAAGCATGCTTTATTCTCATTTATGGATAGTTTTTCTAAGTACAATCAAATTAAGATGGCACCCGAAGATATGGAAAAAACAACATTCGTAACCATGTGGGGAACGTTTGTTACAAAGTAATGCTATTGGGATTGAAGAATGCATGTGCCACCTACCAAAGGGCAATGGTAGCTTTGTTCCACGATATGATGCATAAAGAGATAGAGGTATATGTGGATGACATGATTGCAAAATCTCATACAGAAAGGGATCATACTGTCAATCTCAAGAAGCTGTTCAAGAGATTGCGAAAGTTTCAGCTCAAGTTGAACGCTGCAAAATGTACTTTTGGTGTAACTTCTGGGAAATTGTTAGGGTTCATAGTAAGTGAAAAGGGAATTGAAGTGGACCCGGATAAGATACGAGCTATTCAAGAGTTGCCACCTCCCAAAACGCAAGAAGAAGTGAGAGGATTTTTAGGGAGATTGAATTACATTGCTCGATTTATATCCCAGCTCACCTGCAAATGTGATCCAATCTTCAAGCTGCTTCAAAAACGAGACCCAGGAGAATGGAATGAAGAATGTCAAATAGCCTTTGATAAAATCAAAGAATATCTCACAAATTCACCGGTTTTGGTGCCACCGATGGTTGGAAAACCTATTATTTTGTATTTAACTGTGAACAAGAATTCTATGGGATATGTACTGGGACAACATGATGAAACTGGGAAGAAAGAACAGGCCATATATTACTTGAGCAAGAAATTCATAGAGTATGAGTCCAAATACTCTGCACTCGAAAAGATGTGTTGTGCGCTAGCATGGACCGCCTAGAGGCTTCGATAATATATGTTGTATCACACAACATGGTTGGTGGCAAAATTAAATCCCATCAAGTATATTTTTGAAAAACCCTTCCTGTCTGGGAGAATAGCTCGATGGCAAGTGCTATTGTCTGAGTATAATATTGTGTATGTATCCCAAAAATCAATCAAAGGGAGCGTCATTGTTGATTTCCTCGCAGATCGAGCTAATGAGGATTATGAATCTATAAATTTCGATTTTTCAAATGAAGATTTGATGGTCGTCTTGCACATAGAAAACGACGGCCCCAAAGAACTTAATCCATGGAAGATGTATTTTGATGGAGCATCCAATGCTTTGGGGCACGAAATTGGGGCAGTGTTGATTTCTCCAAATGAAAAATACTATCTAGCCATGGTGAGATTGAATTTCAATTGTACTAATAATATAACAGAGTATGAGGCGATGGTAATGGGATTACAAGCAGCAATCGAGATGAAGGTCGGCGCGATAGAGGTTTGCGGAGATTCGATTTTGGTGATATGTCAAATGAGAGGCGAATGAGAAACCAGAGATTCTAAACTAGTTTCATATAAAAAGCTAGTTACAGAATTAAGCAAACAATTCAAGGAAATCAACTTCAACCATTTGCCTCAAGAAGAAAATCAGATTGCTGATGCTTTAGCCACTCTCGCAGCAATGTTCAAAATAAAAGAAACGGCTTATGTACGCCCTTTTGATTTAGAAGTCCGTGAAGCCTCCGCACACTACTTGAATGTTGAGGAAGAGGTTGATGGTAAGCTGTGGTATCATGATATCGTGCAATACATCAACCACTAGGCATGTCCTGAGAATGCCACGGACAATGACAAGCGAACTCTTAGAAGATTAGCAATGGGTTTCTTCCTTAGCAAGGAAGTGCTCTACAAAAGAAGTCGAGATTAAGTACTTTTGAGATGTGTAGATGTTATGGAAGCCAACAAAATAATGAAAGAAGTCCACGAAGGAACTTGTGGAGCTTATGCTAATAGACATATGTTGGCTAGACAAATTATGAGAGCTGGTTATTATTGGTTGACATTAGAATCAGACTGCATAAACTTGGTTCGAAAATGCCACAAATGTCAAGTTTATGCAGATAGAATCCATGCTCCACCAGTCCCATTGCACATTTTCACAGGACCTTGGTCATTTTCAATGTGGGGAATGGATGTGATTGGGCTTATTACGCCAAAAGCCTCTAATGGACATCGATTCATATTGGTGGCCATTGATTATTTCACGAAATAGGTAGAAGCAGCTTCCTATGCCAATGTGACACAAAAGGTGGTGTGCAGGTTCATCCAAAGGGAGATCATATGTCGGTATGGGCTGTCGGAAAGAATCATTACTGATAATGCAAGCAATTTGATTGGTGCGATGGTGAAAGAGGTTTGCGCTAAATTCAAGATCAAGCATCATAACTCAACAACTTACCGTCCGAAGATGAACGGAGCGGTAGAGGTAGCCAACAAAAATGTCAAAAAGATTGTCGAAAAGATGACTGAAGTTTATAAAGATTGGCATGAGAAACTTCTTTTTGCCTTGCATGCATATCGAACTTCTGTGCGTACCTCTACTGGGGCAACTCCGTACTCATTAGTATATGGTACAGAAGCAGTTCTACCTATTGAAGTAGAAATCCAATCATTGAGGGTGTTGATGGAAACAAAATTGGAAGATGCTGAGTGGGTCCGCTCCCGCTACGAGCAATTGAATCTGATTGAAGAGAAAAGGCTCGTGACTCTTTGTCACGGCCAGATGTACCAACGAAAGATGATGTGAGCATACGAGAAAAAAGTTTGTCCTAGGCAGTTCCGAGAAGGAGAGCTAGTTCTCAAGAGAATACTCCCTAATCAGATCGATTTTCAGGGAAAATGAATGCCAAATTGGGAAGGACCATATGTGGTAAAGAAGGCTTTTTCAGGAGGAGCTTTGATTTTGGCTTACATGGATGAGGAGGATTTGCCTAACTCGATAAATGCAGATGCGGTGAAAAAGTACTATACTTAAAAAAAATGGAGGGGGTTCATGGTTGAAAACCCGAAAAGGGTAGCTCGTACATAAAGGAGGAGGCTTATGCTGAAAACCCGAAAAGGGCGGCTTGAGGCCGAAAAGCAGGAAGTTAGAATGAAACTTAAAGATGTCAGCCCAAATGGAACACAAGATTGAGGTAGAAGTACACTATGAATGGAGCTCCACAATTTCGCAAAACAAAGGAAGTTAGGGAGTTTGCAACCTACAGATTTGCTCAAAGCATCAATCAAGGACAATTCTTGAAGTCGAACATCAATGGTCTGAGTGTTCATTACTTAAAGATCTAATGTTTGCTCTATAAATTCTCTTTCCCTTAGATTATTTGACTTCTCATATATGAAATTCTCCTTCGCCTCTTTATTTTAACCCTTTTGTTCTTTACCATCCCATGATTTCACATAATGATTGTCATAGAAATGAATGATGACTGGTGAAAGAAATAAACTAATTAAGCAAGAAATTACACTTCTTGTTCAACAAAAGACTTGATAATGAGAAAAAGGAATGGCAGAGCTTTAAACTTGAGCAAAAAAAAAGAGTCAAATGTCAAAAAGAAGGGGGCACGTCTAAGGAAAATCAAGAATGTCAGCCAATGAAGAAAGGCACAAGACGAAGGTCATTGAAAGCTGCAGTGAAAAATTGGATGAAGCAAAGTTCTTGGAACTTTAATGAATCATAAACATGAAAAGCATTCTATCATGTCAATCATGCATACATGCCTAGCCATGCACTCGACAAGAATCAAAATTAATTCATTTTCCAAACTTCAAAGGTAGAAATTCACTCGACCTAAAGTGTTGAGGTTGTAAAACTTTGATGGAAGGATTTGAGTCTTTTCATTTCATGTTAATCCAATTAAATTGGCATTAAAGAATTAAATCGATCCTGTTTTAAGATAGGTAGAGCCTAGATTAAGTCTAGGAATTTCGTTTGTTTAAATCGAACCTGTTGTGAGATAGGTTGAGCCTAGATTAAGTCTAGAAATTTTAATTTTTTAAATCGAACTTGTTGTGAGATAGGTCGAGCCTAGATTAAGTCTAGAAATTTCAATTTTTAAATCGAACCTGTTGTGAGATAGGTCGAACCTAGATAAAGTCTAGGAATTTCAATTTTTAAATCGAACCTGTTGTGAGATAGGTCGAGCCTAGATAAAGTCTAGGAATTTCAATTTTTAAATCAAACCTGTTGTGAGATAGGTCGAGCCTAGATTAAGTCTAGGAATTTCATTTTTTAAATCGAACCTGTTTCAAGATAGTTCAAGCCTAGATAAAGTCTATGAATTTCAATTTTTAAGTTGAACCTGTTGTGAGATAGGTCGAGCCTAGATCAAGCTTAGGAATTTCAATTTTTAAGTCGAACCTGTTTTGAGATAGGTCGAGTCTAGATCAAGTCTAGAAATATTTGTTTTTTTTATTGAACCTATTTTGAGACGAGTTGTGCTTAGATCAAAATTAGAAATTTCATTCTTTTACGAACTCAGGTCAAGCCTAGGTACTTCATGTTTTTAATCAAACTTGTTTTGAGATAGGTCAAGCCTAGATCAAATTGCTAGAATCAAACTTGCCCCAAGATGAATTGAATACGGTGTCTATGTCTTTGCACTATTCTTGATTCTCAAGAATGTACAAAGAGGGGCAACTGTAAACACCTATTTCAAAAAATAAGAAAAAAAAATAAAAAATGATGAATGAACAGGAAGGGTCTGAGCGAGTGCTCAGCCCCTTCTCCAGTCCATCATTACAAGGCATTAATGCCTTGAAAGGTAGCCGAATTTGGGGAGGAGTGGTCACCTCCGGCTACCAACCCCTCCTGTTTGCCAGAGCATTGTGAAATCATGCTCAGAAGAGCATGATTTCACCTTTGAATTGTCCAAAATTTTGAACAATCCAGTTCTTAAAAGGAGGGGTTTCAAGCCGATGCAAAAGGGAAGGGGAGGATTTAAAAAAATAAAAGAGCAGAAAGGTTTCAAAAAAAGATATCCCTAGCAACCCATAAAATCAAAAATCCCTAGGCAGCCAAAAAAATCATAGAGAAAGCAATCAAAGAAAAAAACCCAAAAATCTTTAGCAACAAACAGCAACAAAAAACCTAGCCACAAATGCCATCAAACACTCTAGTTTAGCCGCAAGCAATCAACCACAGAATAGTCAAAAAATCAATCAAAAAAATATGCAAAAAAAATAGGAGAAGTATGAGGAGATTTTTGGGGCGTGGGTTTTGATTTTTAGGTGGAGATCTGGATTTTTAGGAGGAATTTTGGGTAATCGGTGGAGTGTTTTAGTTGGGTGGTTCAAATCTGGTGAGAGGGACTTGTTGGTTCAGCCGATAGAGGTGTTGAAGCCTTGGGATTTTGCTGCCGACGAAGGGAAGAAAAGGGAGAGACAGGCTGAGCGACGGTAGATAGGGAGAGTGGGAGCTGCCGACGTAGGGAAGAGAGGGGAGAGATAAGCTGAGCAGCGACAGAGAGGGAAGAGAGTGAGTAGCCGACGGTTAGAGAGAGAAACGAAAGAGAGAAAATGGAAAAAGGTGAGAAAAAGAGGATTTTATAGTTAGGGTTTAGAGGGCTCAAAACTACATCATTTTGTAACCCACTAATAGACCTTTCTTAATCCTTCCAAACGGCGTCGTTTTGGCGCACAAAGGGTAGCTGAAGCAAGGCACTAAATGGTGCACTTTGACTGGAAGAGAAGTGGGCTTCTGGAGCTGTTGTGGGCATCCGTGGGTTCAGTTTTGGCTAGTCCAAGCCCGACTTTGGTATGTTTTGGGCTTTACAGCTATTGGGTTTGAATCTTTGATGTCTATTTTGAATTATTTTTAATTTTGTTTTATTTATTTACTTATTTTAGTTATGTTAGAAAAAAATAAAATTAAAATTTTATATACAAGAAATAAGATAAGGTAAAAAAGAATATTATTATTAATAAAATAATTAATTAATTTAATACCGATGATGGGATGTCCATTCAGAGCGCGAGAAGTTGCAATTCTAAGAAAACTTCCCTAGGTTAGGGGTTTCGATTAAGACTCCACCAGTACGATGGAGGGGTCTTAATTTGGAATTTCAATATTCTTAATTTTAAATAAAATAAAATAAAAACTATATATTCAATCACCAATTAATCAAAATATACAAAACAAAATAAATAGGAAATTAGCAATAATAATAAATTTGTTAATCATAATACAAAAGTAGAAAATACATATTCAAAAAATAACAAATTACGGATAATAAAAAATAATAATACTTGGTCTAAAAATTTGATTTTTGAGTTTCGTATAATAAATAAGTATCTATATAGTTAAATATATATCGACATAGAAATGGTTATACAAAAACAATCAATAAACGTAAATTATTTGTTTATAATAACACACGCAAAGAAGAAGTAGTGAATTTCGTGGGAAATAGGAAACGAACATAGAGCCTACGAGTGCATCACGTATCATGGTCGCATTGTTAAATGTCATGGCATATAGATATATTCTGTGTACGGGTCTAAACCCCGATGATGGGACTTTCCGAGAAAGCTCGCGAAGGTGAGTTTCATCATTAAACTCCCTAGGTGAAAAGATACCTCTGAACTCCACCAGTATGATGGGAGGGTCAGGAGAAATATCTTTAATAAAAGGCTTTTACCCGCATTAGGATTTGCATTCATGAAAACACTGTTTTTTTTTTACTCGCAAATGATTATCCCCATGATGGGATTTACCTTGTAAGCTTGCGAAGGCGAGTTTCTAAGGTATTTCTCTAGGTGAGAGAATACTCCCGGATCCCACCAGTATGATGGGCGGATTCGGAAAGTATGCTCAATAAAAGGTTTTCGTTTGGCATTATCTTGACTTTATGCCATACATTTCATGATTGCATCATGTGTGCGCCAAACTCGTAAAACATTTTGACTTGATTAATGGAATAAAAGACAAATTAAATAAATAACAATTAAGGAAACATAAGAATAAAATTAATGGGCTAGGATAATATATGATTAAATGGTACCGTTAGTGGAACGGGCGTCACGGGGGTGCTAACCCTTCCCTGTGCGTAACCGTACTCTCAAACCTAACTCTAAAAAATACATAGGCCGGTTTATCATTCTTTTGACGATTCCTAAGTCAATTTAGGATTTCGTCGAATAAAACAAACTTATTAGGTGACCAATCACACCTAGAAAAAAATATTGGTGGCGACTCCCAAATCACTCCACGTTTAGCGATCGGGTTCCCGAACCCACACATTACGACAGGTATTTTACCCTTCAATATATGAATGGGTTTCATATATTCCATTTTCCTCCAAAGGAAAAAAAAGATTAAATTGTTAATTTAATTCATTCAAGAAATCATGATTAAGTTTTAAATAGAGGCTTTATCAATTAAAATTTGAAGTTTAAATACAAATAGACGAGGTGCCTATTTAGCTTGGCTTTTTTTCTGCTTATCCATCTTTTAAAAGTAAAAGCTGAACCAAATAGAATTTTTGAGAAACTCTTATAAAAAAAACTAATTTCTTTTAAAGGACAATTTTTAAAAAAATAAAAATTAAAAAAAGCTCCAAAAAAATGCTTTCTCTTCTCTTATTTTAAAAATTCATTAACTTTTCAGAAAATACCCCTCTCTACTCAATCAATCTCCTCATCTGCTCTCTCTTTGCAAATCACCCTTCTCCAACGCAAAATTATAATCTCCCTCTCTTTTACCTCTCTCTACAAAGATTACTAAAAAAAAAAACAAAAGACCCAACAATAAAATAGCAAAATCTATGATTTTTTTGTTCTTACACAGATTAAGAGAAAAAAAATCCAAAATTCAAAGCTGCATTCAAGTACAATTTAAAGGTTTTCTTTCTTCTTCACCAAAAAATTATACAAGTTTAAGAGTTTTTCCACTTTTTTTATGAATTTTTTTATTTTAACATCTGAAATCGTATATAAATTAGAAGCAAACTTGTTCCATTTTGGTTTATTGGTGATTGAAAATGGCATGAATACTTTTACGGTAATTTTAATCACAATTTAAGCTTATATAATTTATTTTGCCAAACAATTTACCAAATTGCTTTAATTAATTTTAAATGTTATTATTTTTCATGAGAGCTTCATAATAATTTTTAAACTAAAAAAAAACTAAGCCAAACAAACTCAAGGTACAATTTAATTATTAGACGGGAAAGGTTTATGACTTCTCATTGCATAGAAGTTATAAAACAAATATGACTGAAATATAAATTTATTGATAGCTATATATCATTTTTTAAAAAAGAGAAAAGAAAGATCAATCTATCATCTTAAATAGAATAAAAATCATTGGATTTTTTTTTATCAATAAACTTCCATTTTATTTGAAACTTTTATGTAATATTCAATTAAATTATTACAAAGGTGACTAATCATTCTTAAATGGGATGTTATGTCAAGGTATTTTACTCTTCAATATATGAATGGGTTTCATATACTCCATTTTCCTCCAAAGGAAAAAAAAAGATTAAATTGTTAATTTAATTCATTCAAGAAATCATGATTAAGTTCTAAATAGATGCTTTATCAATTAAAATTTGAAGTTTAAATACGAATGGACGAGGTGCCTATTTAGCCTGACTTTTTTTTAGTTTATCCCTCTTTTAAAAACAGAAGTCAAACCAAACAGAATTTTTTAAAAACTCTTAAAAAATAGTTTCTTTTAAAGAACAAAATTTAAAAAAAAAAAGTTAAAGAAAACTCTAGGAAAACTCTTTCTCTTCTTTTCTTTTAAAAATTCGCTAACTTTTCAGAAAATACCCTTTTCTTTTCAATCAATCTCCTCCTCTCTTTCTTTACAAATCACCTTTCTCCAATGCAAAATCGTAATCTCACTCTCCTCTTCCTCTCTCTACAAAGACTACTAGAAAAAGAAAATAAATAAAAGACCCAGCAACAGAATAGCAAAATCTATGATTTTTTTTGTTCTTACGCAAATTAAGAGAAAAAAATCTAAAATTCAAAGCTACATTCAAGTATAATTTAAAAGTTTTCTCTCTTCTTCACCAAAAAATCTAATATTATTACTACTATATAAGTTTAAAAGTTGTTCCACTTTCTTTATGGATTCTTTGATTTTAACATCTGAAATCGTATATAAACTAAAAACAGACTTGTTCCATTTTGGTTCATTAGGTGATTGAAAATGGCATGAATACTTTTATGGTAATTTTAACCAAAATTAGAGCTTACATAATTTATTTTTCCAAACAGTTTACTAAATTGCTTTAACTTAATTTTAAAAGCTATTATTTTTTTATAAAAACTTCATAATAATTTTTAAACTAAAAAAACCTAGACCAAACAAACTCAAGGTACAATTTAATTATTAGACAGGAAAGGTTTATAACTTCTCATTGTGTAGAAGTTATAAAACAAATACTGAAGTATAAATTTATTGATAGCTATACATCATTTTAAAAAAAAAAAAGAAAGAAAAGAAAGATCAATCCATCACCTTAAATAGAATAAAAATCATTAGATTTTTTTTTTATAAATAAACTCCCATTTTATTTGAAACTTTTATGTAATTTTCAGTTGAATTATTACTAAGGTGACTAAACTTTCTTAAATGGGATGTTACCTCTCCATTTTTTTTCAATCCTAGTGGGAATCGATTAGGCTCGACCGGTTTGAGTTTGAGTTAATTTTATTAATTTTAAGGAGAGGTCATCGGCACTCCTCTATATTGTCTTTTCACACTCTCCAATGACGACTTAACATTATAATTTCTTAAATTACCCTCACTTAAATAACTTCTTTTTATTAAAATTAAACTTTAATTAAATATATTAATGTTTGTCAATTCATACTCCACAATATTAATTATTTTTATTTTTACTTATTTATTGAAATCCTTATAATTTGTTATTATAATTGCAACTTAATACAAAGAAAGAGAGTATTCCTCTATGAGAAACTCATAGGTCCATAAAAGAAATAATAAAAAAATCAGTAATAAATATTTTATGTTCGTTATACTAACTAGTGTATTTGTTACAAATTATTTGCAGGATGAGGAATTAAAACTCTAATAAGGAATGACCTTAAAAGTGAAGACAAATATAATAAACATTCAACAATAAATAAGCCCATTTGATTGGTTAACTAATTCCAAAACAAAGAAGGAAATGACAAGCTTAACTCCAGATTCATTGAATCCATATTCTGTCCCAAACACAATCATTAGTTTTGCCACCAAACAACCTTATGATTAAACTCTTATTTAAAACAACTAGACATACATAATTTACTCTATTATTAAGTCATTCGGAGATGAGTTTGCTACTCACTTTAACATTAGAGTGTGTTGAGATCTAAGAGACTTCCACTTGCACCAAACCCTGAAATTGTTATTGACCTAGCATCTAAACTTGCTCACAATAATTTGGGTAAATTTTTTGAACATTCATGATAATCTTGTTTATTTTTTTCTCTATTCTATCAATTTTCTACCCCAACTTAAACTTTGTACATCTCAACTAAAACAAATGCGAAACAACTATATGGACAAATAAATTTGGAAAAAAGTTTGTTGAGCAGAATTTCTAAAATAAAAAAAATAAAAAGTTATTTAAACAAAGAAAAGAAGAACATACCAAAAGAAAGCATGCCAAGATAACAATTAATTCCAATTTCAAGCTATTTTCGCCATTAGGGAAAAAGATTTCATTGAAGCTCATGTTTTCACCGTCAATTTGCTACTTCTCCATTAGTAGATTCATTTAAAATTAATGAATTGAATGCTACTAGAGAAGAAAGAAAGCAATGAAGAGTCACGAGGAATATCGGAAGCTATGGAGAGTTAAAAGGTACATAAACAAACGGTGAGAGTGATTGATATTAACTAGGAGTGTGCATAGATAAATAGTAATATAATTAATTAAAATTTGACCTACATAAAAAATTATTTAAATGAAGGTGATTTAGAAAATTACGATTATAAGTTGTTAGTAGGGAGTGTTAATAGACAATTAGGAGTGCCAATAGCCCCACCCTTAATTTTATTGTGGAAATTTTTGAGTTTAGGTTGCTTTAAACCTAATTAACTTTAGGTTTAGGGCATTTTTCAACTATATAAGGTTGTCTTGGATGTTGATTTGTTTTAGTTTTGATGCAAGTGCTAGTGACTTTCAAGTCATTTTAGATTTCAAATCACAATCATTAAATGTCAAATGAGTTTACTTGCTATTAACCCAATATATACAACTTTGTTGGTTTGATAACAATATCAAGCTTATAGGACTTTTGAGATAACACCCATGATATCATCATATTCGGATAATACTATCTAAGATATTGCTTTACCATTTAATCTTCGATAAATTAAAATTATTAAGATTACTAGATATTAATATCATAAGATAACATGCTTTCAAGATTATATTGATTAGAGTTATCAGGTGATTTTCAAAAGGTTATATATAGGCTTAGGTGTTCCACCAAATGATGTACACAAACAATTCACTAAGAGTGTTTTGAAAAAACAAGAGAAAAAGACTCTCTTTATTAGAGAAAAACCATTCTTCTTCTATTGTCAAGCTAAGGTTTTTGTACTATGAAGAGTGTGGTTACTACCTGATTTTGAAGTAGTTTCTCATCGTGAGTTTTCGAAGATTAAAAAGGCTTGTAAAATCTCAAAATCAAGATCTTAAAGTCACTCTACATTAGTCTTGTAAAGGTAAAATACTGATATAGGTATATGATCAGAGTAAAATTTTAAGGCAATTGATGCTCTCTATATTCAAAAGCAATTTAGCAAAAATCAAGGGATCTAGATGCCACCAACAAGTGGCGTTGCAATTTGTGATTGGTGTTTCCTCTACTCGGATTCTTAATTCGTCAAAGGAGAAGTAATGCTATAACAAGACCAATGTAAAATTATCTTAATAACAAACTATTGCTTCTTTAATTGTTTCTCTTTCATCTATTGACTCATAGTATATCTAGCTACTATTCTAAGAACATAAGTTGTCAGAAAAGTCTAGAAAAGACATTGTCTCTATGGACCAAACTTGATGCCTCTAAGATTCAAGTGTAGATTATATATAAAGGGATACACTTCTAAGTTTTAAGATCCTTCATATATATTTGTACAATTTTTATTTTGTTAATTCAATTGATAGATTTCATACTCTTTCTCTATATATTAGATAAATCATGCATATAAAATTTAAAATTAATTAAAAAGTGTATAAATATTCTTGGACAATGGATTTCAACTCTTAAATATATTTATCATATAAAACAAGGAATTTTTTGTGGATGTAACTAAATATTAATTTGACGAGTAAAATTACGTTTGTCTGATCGATGATTCTCGTGATCAGGTTTGGTTGTGGAGTGCCAGATGGATGCTTCCCCCGATTAGGTTTGACTGTGGAAGCATTGGTTGGTCGTTGTCCTCTGCTGTCCTTAGGCCATGGAGAAAATTCAGAGAGAAAAAGCGAGAGACAAATGAGTAGAGAGAAAAAGACAAAAGAGAAAGAAAATGAAGGTTAGGCTGTCCTGTCTTATATAGTATAGTAATTTTTGAAATTGATTAAGGACATTTTTGTCTAACGATCTTTTATCGTATTCCGGTCGAGGCGTGACAATCATTACCAAGTCAGTCCGTAAAGACTAATCTAACCTTTCCCGAAATGACCATTAGAGAAACAAACAAAGTCTTGGAGAGAAAACAAGAAATAGAGGAAAAGAAGTATTGTAATATCTCAACCAAACATTTCATTAAAATAATAGAAAAGACTCATGAAGGATATGATCATAAAGCACTAAATCCTGAATAACATAGAAAATCGCGAAGCTCAAAGAAGGAAAATCAAAAGCCATAAATTAACAATCTTTAAAGAACATTGAAATGGGTGGAAATATCATCAATACTTGGCAACCCAAAATTCACTGATATCATTCAATTCCATTAATACAAGGGTAAAATCTTGAGATGATAAATTATATATATGCAAAAAATATCTGGGTTTTATACTAATGAGTGATTTAAGAGTACCTTTTTAAAGTTTCTATTTCAAGTAATACTTTCTTTCTATGCATGGAAATTAATCACTTTTACCATCAATTATCACATTTAATACAAGAATATTACTATAAATAATACTCTGTCGCATATATTTTGTCCTATTTAACTTTTTATAGTCAATTTTTTTTTTAACTCTAACTCAAAGTATCTTAAATATTTTATCAAATTAAATTTTAATAAATATACATTTGACAGCTATTTTATTAAAAGTATTTTAATGAATACTTTTTTTAAAAAAAAATTAATAAATGATCACTTGAAAATTGAAAAACTTTGATAAAAAAAATCAATTTTGGACAAAATATATGAGACGGAAGGAGTATTTTAAAGTTTCAAAGAATACTATTAGAGCATTCGTTAACAAAACCCAAATAATTTTGGATAGTAAAAGAATATAAAGTTTTGTTATTTCTACATCAAATTGTCCTTTTCTAATTTTTAATACTATTAAATTATACAAAAATCTAATCAAAAAACTTAAATTTGAATTAGTTATAGATTTACATTTGTGTTCTACTTCTTGGTTTGGTTCAGAATTATTAAGATAGTTGAATTTGGTCTACTCTGAACCAAATTAAAATTTACTTGCAATAGTTAAAAAAGGAAATTTACTTTAAAAAAATTCACTTATTCATATATATTTTAAAAACTATTTCATTTAAAAAAGTTTAAAATTTATACTTAAAAATATGAAGAAAATTCTAGAAGTCGGCATTGCAGCTGGAGCAGCAGTGTTGGTGATGGGTCCAATAATTGGAAGGTAGAATTACCAAAAAGTAGTGTTGCCGTTAGGACTTGGGAGAAGAATAAAAAGCTTGATGAAGTTGTGTTATCGTCACGGCAACCACGAAAAGGAAGCAAGTGAATGTTTTGTCCACTGCACTTCGGCCTGCCTTAATTATTATTTGATAAGTGCAATGAAAAGTACGTCTCAAAAACATATTAAGGGGAAGGGGTTGGGTTTGATTTGGGTTTGGATATCTCTTATTTGGCACTTTACAGTTACGATATGGTGTTGACTATGCCAAGACGTTGCTCTTCTCTCTCAAAATAAAACAAACTTGCACCCATCACCTATTAAATACCCTGGCCTCCCCTCTCAAAGGCGCGTGCAATGCTATTTAGAGAAACAACAAAGCATTTCACTGGACACGGTTCGAAACTTAAGTCCAACTTCTTGTGATTTTAAGTTATGAAAATAAAACTTAAGAAACTTATAAATCATGTATCCACGTTTTCAACTCAAAAAATTAAGTTCCGACCCGTGTCATAATGCATCAAAGTTTTGTCTTAATTTTTGTGAAAATCAAAGAGAGACAAAGAAAAAGAGACGGAAAAAAGGGACGAAAGGAATAATTTTTCTTTTGATATGAATTTTTTCTCTTTTTAATCTTTGCAAGTGAAAGAGGTATTAATATTACTATAAATAGTTATGATTTTCATCTCTAAGGCACATTTTAGTAATTATAAAGCCGATACTTTATTTTAAATTAGTATCTGAATGCTCAAATGGGTTTAGATGAATTATTGAAACAAAAAAGATTTATCTCTTATCTAAAAATGAGAAAGTACTATTTTTTAGGTTTAATGTTTGAAATAACCTAAGGACTATTTAAGAAAATTCAAATAAGTTTTTATTTTTCTATTATATTTAATTAAGTTCTTTTATCTTTATTTTAAATCAAATAAGTCCTTATGATTAAAATATCACTTGTTATTTATACTGATATAACATTGATATGACGTTGACTTGATATTGCTACAAATGGTGAAAAATGATACATAATCATATAATTATACCACATCATCAACCATTAGTACCACGTGACATAGAATTATTAGTGTCATTATGACTAACATAGTTAGTCAATTATTAATAATAAAAGCTTATTTCGCTCAAAATAAAAATATAAAAATTTAATTGAACATAATAAAAAAATAAAAACTTTTTTGAATTTTTTAAATGATTTAGAAGCTTTTTTAGATATTATGTCTATTTCTTATTATATATGTAAAGATTTAGCAAGATTAAAATATATATAAAAGAAAGAAATTGAAAATAAAAAGGCTTAATATCTAAATAAGTCCCTAAACTATATAGAAAAAATTAATTAAGCCCTTATCTTTTTGTTGTGTTCAATTAAACTCATGAATTTTTATTTTGAGTCAAATAAACATATCTCACTAACTGTTGATTAATTTTTGTTAAGTAACGATACAATTGACACTTTTCTACTGTGTCATTTGCCATGTGATAAGTTGATGTTTCATTTTGATGACATCACTACCACGTGGCAAATGACGTGGATTAAATGTTATTGATCAGGATTTGCATTTTTACTTTTTTACCTAGCCACATGTTCAAAAATTATTGGCTTAAGGATTTAAAACAAAAAAAAAATAATTACTTTTTTCCCTAATCTAATAAAGCAAACATTTTGAGTTTAAACCGTAAATCATAATAACACATCAACTTATCACGCGACCAAATGACATGATATAAAAAATGTTAATTGTACCATTGATTAACGGATGTTAAGTGAATAATTAGTAGAAGGGACATATTTAACTCAAAATAAAAATTTTAAAATTTAATTAACGCCATAAAAAATAGAAGCTTACTTAACTTTTTTTTAAATATAGTTTAAAGACATTTGAGTATTTAGACAAATAAAAAATGTATGTGTCTGATGAGAACGGGTGGCAATCATTTATAATTGATTTATTTCTTAAATAGGCACACACAATATATATATATATATATATATTTCTTTCTTTCTTATAAAGGCCTTCTTATTTTGTAACCATTTTCATCTTTCCCTTTAAGCAAAGCCTCTAATAAAGTGAACACACCAAGGAGGAGCCGAATGCGGAAATCGTACCTCATCCTTTGTTTTCTTTGTAAGTGGAAAAGGAAGGGTTACTTCACAAAGTGAGAGAAACAGCAAACAAAGTAAAACGTGAGATGATTGATGTTGGCGTGACATCAAGAAAAGGGGACTATAGATAAAAGGCCTGGGGTGGTTGGCTTGAGGATTTTGTTGTCCGTAGAAATTTGGACGTTAGTGGACTGCAGGATCCTTAGCCGTAGCTTGCGCAGTTTGTGTTGCCTACCACTTGGGTTGGAGCCAAATCATCGGGACAATGTATGTCGGAACTCCCCATATGATGGTCTTTATCAACTGTCCAGTCGTACCAACGAGACCACCTTTGCATTCGTGATTTATGGCACTCCATGTCCCGAAGATTCTTTCCGCCAAAGCAACTTGACGATAAGGTTAAAACAAGGACTTACAATTGTTCCAATATGGGGTTCAGTCAAGTGCAGAGTAGAGGTGTTTATGGCTTAAGTTGGATTAGTTCGGATTTGGATCCACAAGTTCAAAAAGTTAGCATAAGAGTGGTAGGGCTCTCAGAATCGGATTTGGCATTTTACAATTAGATTTGATTTTGAAATGGTTGATCTGCGTAAAAAGCGTCGTCGGTCAGTCGATCTTTGAAAAATATAATAAAAAGGAATAAAGAAAGAATAAAAATATTTTAGATATTTCACGTTTATCGTTAATATCATTTACACATTTGAGGTGGATTGTATATTTTAAAAACTAATAGATCAATGTGAAATTATGGACAAAATTTAAAAATATTAGTGTATCTTACCTTATATTATATAATTCAATTTTATATTATTAATAAAATAAGTTAATTGGGCCATTTTAGATTGGGCTCGGGCAAGAACTAAACCCAAACTTGGTCCATAGGCAAACCATAAAGGTATCCCAACCAGCAAGTTTGGAGGGTACAGTCTGCAATTCGGGATTGGGGTTAGCCCAATCTACAAGTTTACGATTTGTTTAGTTTCTGGAACTTAATACTAAAATATTGAAAAGTACCCAATAATTCTTTTTTTTTTGGGAAAAGTCATGAATAATTATTTCACCGGGGGTAATATAGAGAGTAAAGCAACTAGTCGTAGAAGAAAAAAAAATCTAAAATATCGAAGTGAATATGTCACGAGCTAAGATTTTAAACTTAATCTCGTGCGACTTTGAATTCTAAGTGAAGGCAAATAAGCTTTGTATTCAAAGTGTTCCAGCATCTTTACATGGATTTTTTTTATATATAATTGAGAGAAAAGAGATTCGAACTCTACTTTTACAGAAAATAATACACAAACCAATAAGTTAAATGCTCGGGTGCAGCATCTTTACATGTATTTACAATGGAGCATTTATAGTTATAAACCCCTTATACAATTACCCTTTTATACAATTACCCTTATCCCTCTGTCTAATGGCTAGTTCGGCTGTTTATGCTGCCTAGTTTTTTCAACCTGCCCCAGCAGGCTCCTACATGGTGTATGTACACAAATTAGCATGATTTATACTTTATCAGGTTGTTTTCATATAATTTTTGGTTAGATATTAAAATGTTGTATTAGGTTGCTATCATACACAGTTTAGTTACATATCTTAAATACTACATTACTGTAGGTTTTAAGATCGCAATCATATCGTATATGGTTGCATATTAATTTTGTTATAAAGTAATTTCATACATTAGTCAAGATTACAATTTTGCTCTACTTTCATATTTACCGAGTTGCCTTTTTCCTCTTAATTTAATCCATTAGAAAATGGCCAATTCCTTGGATATGCACATTGGACAAAATTTGTCAACCTTTATGGATGATGTTGAGAAGTTACTCTTAGAACTTCAGTCTGATAAGTGACCATGTTGTAGCCCGTGCATCACTTGGTAAGCTCAAATACCTTCCATGTTGTATGTACTTATTAAAATTTGAAGTCTACCTTCCAAGTTCTCAGGAAATCATGGGTAGAGAGATGTCACCGGGATCAGACCCTTGTACAAGATACATCTTGGCAACATCTGTGGAGACATGTTAGTTATGTTTCTATCATGTACTAGTGTAATTTTCATGACACAAATCTGTTGTGTAGAATGCCTATGATTTGATTATGATACTTTATTTCCATTGTAGTGACATAATTAATAATAAAATATTGACTTGATATTATTTCTTTTATTTTTCAAATACCTTTTTCACTTGCCACATCTTCACTGGCTTGGGGGACTTAATGCGTGCATGATATATTTCTTTTCATTTATTGAATTGACATCTCAACTAAAAGTAAATGAAGACTCAATATCGAATGAAATCCAAAGTTTTTTTTTTTTTTTCAATTTTCTTCATTTTCATTATTCATGACAAACAACTTAATCCTTATCTTACATAATATAATTAATAAGAATATTTGCTTGATATTCTTATTTTTTTAATTATTTTTTATTTTTTTTAACACCCTTTTCACTTTCCACAGCCACAATGCTCTTTGGACTTAATGCATCATATGTTTCTTTCCATCTATTGAATTGCTATCTCAACTAAAAGTGAATAAAGACTCAACAAATGGAGGAAAAAAATTAAAAAAAAGGGGATTAATATAATAAAAGAATTGAGAGAAATTTAATTGTGATTTTAGACCAAATTCCAGTTGTTCAGCTTATAATTACTTTAATTGACTGATCAATGGTTAAAGGACCTTTTATAAGAGGCAAAACATTCAAGGAAAATTCCAGAATGTTTGATTTATATTATATTATATATATTTATGGCTAGCAACTTAGCATTGACTTGAGCAGATTTCACATTGGTCTGGAAAATCTGGAGGAAATTCTTTTTTCAATTTCCATCCCCTGTAGAAATAGTTCCACTAGGATTAAAAAATAGACTATACCAAAGAAGGTTACATAGAAATCCCTTCTCTCAATATGTTTTGCCTATAAATACTCCCACTAATCAAGCATACCATCATGCCATCCTCATTCCTCACACACTGTCTCTTTCTCTTAATATTCCTAGCACATAATAAATAGAATTAAGTCACGAAGTGCCTTTCATTTTCTGCCATTTTCCTTCTCCTTCTCTTCATTACTGCTGGTAATTCTTATATTAAAAGTCCATTATTATTTACTCTTATATATATACTTAGAGAAAGACCCACTTAGGTTTAACTTGAAGCAAAACCCTATAATATGCCTAACTTGATTCTTTATTTATGTTCTTTTCAATTAATATTTAAAGTATATTTGTATTTTTTCTAGACAATATCTTCTCTCAAAAGTCAAAAAATGGGTCTTTGAAAATTTTAAATTTTATATATAAATTTCACCATGTCAGGCTTTGATCCACTCATATATAGTATATAGATATATATATATATCANAACATAACATCTCATATATATATATATATATATATATATATATATATATATATATATATATAAATTATTTGGCACAGGCAGTGAGCCAATGATGGCAAATGCTAGTGGCAGTTGTGATGTACTCGGCCATGGAGGAGGCTGCATGCGCGATAGACGAATGCTTCAACGGTTGCAGGATGAAATATGGGCAAGATGCTCATGGGTTTTGCTACACCATCAATACTCCCCATGATACTTGCATCAGTCGTTGCCTTCGTTAATTCATTTTTAGTTTTATTGCATGCATCTTTTCCTATTTATATATAAATTGATGTTTACAATCCAAAATGGTTTATGTTTGAATCAATGTCGTCTGTTATAATACTATACTTGGAGTTAGAGTTTGATTAGTACTACGTTTGATCTGTATTTGATCGTAGTTGTTACTTTTAATAGCAAATGCAATGACAAAAGAAATGCAATTTCGATTATAATAAATTGGTTCTTGATCGTTAAAACAATAAACACCTTTCATTATAATTATTTTGGCATAATATCTGAAAAAGCTCTTAAATTATTTAAAAAATTTAAATAAACTCTTATAATTTTATTGCATTCAATTAAATCCTTATTCTTTTATTTTGAGTCAAATAAATTATTTTACTTTTATTTTGAGTCAAATAAACCATTATAATAATAATTGACTTTATCGAAATATTATTTGTCATTGTATGGTGCTGATGTAATATGTTAACATATTATAGTTAATAATAATATAGTGTGTGGACAAATCATGATTAATGATAAAGTGATATGTTAGTTTAGCATGATAACATGATCATATGACATTTTTCACCCTACAGATCATATTTCTTATTGCAATTGTCATTTATAGTCGCAACACATTGAATTTTGGTTCAAATAACAAAGATCAATTGCATTTTGAGTAGAAATTTTAAGTTCAAATTATAGTGTTCTCTATGATAAAAAAAAATGAATAAAAATTTCTTTCTTATGATTTTCAGTTCAAATTAATTCAAACCTTCTTTTAATAATTTCTACATTCTTTGCCTCTACTTATGATCAGTAAATGCTTGATTATTCTCTGTAGCAAAGTCATTAGTGTTTTCTTAATTTCAATAAAAGTTAAATCAAATTTAAAAGGTAATTTCAACGAAGGACACTCTGTGGTTTGACCCCAACAATCCAATATATCTCGTTTACCTCTTTATTTCATGCTGATTGGCACAGGTCTACGTTTGATTTAAATCCGTTTATATAGAGTTTAAACATTATTTACTGTCTATGATTAAGATAAATTTCTGTAAGCTTATTCTTTGATCAAACAAAATTTGGCTTGATGATAGAATTCCGATTCATACCTTTGATAACAAAATTCAAACCAATCCCCATGATCATATCTAATTTAATTCATTTAGCAACTATAAGTCAAAAAAAGCCTAATTGCACTGCAAAAAACTGATCAGAATTTTAGAATTAAACTTTTATCTGCATTATGTAATTCCTATGACCTATGGAATAAAAGAAAAAGATTATTATAATTTTCCTTAAATTATATTATACGTTATATTTATAGATATCACAAATTAAAATGTTGTATGTGTCGCTATAATGCACAATTTAGCTACATATTTTAAATGCCGTCATAAATTTTAAGATTGTAGTCATATCATATACGACTGCACATTAATTTTGTTACAAAATTTCATAAAAAAGTGCAACTAAACTTTTTTCGTACATTAGCTAAAGTTACAATTTTTTAAGTGTAGCCCTGTCCTAAAGCATTAGATTACAGTTTTACCTGCATCCAAGGGTAAAAAATGTTATAATGATAATATTGTATTTATGACAATTCTTATAAGAAAATCCTACATATCATATTAACATCATCTTCAAAATCAAGTCTTGCCAATGTTTCCCCATACAATCTAATGCCAAGGTGAGCCAACCATGTCTTAAATCCCTCAATATCTCTATTTTGTTCCTTTTTCTTTTCTTTTCTTTTTTTTTTTTACCATCTAAGCATCTCCAATATGTACAATATGATACCAACAGACTACACAGCTGAGCCAAGCTTATGAGCAAGTTTAACCCATTTGTCGTAGCTTAAGAAAAAGAGTTAAACAAATCATTCAATTTTCTGTATTCAAACAATCTATGTATTTGACATGCTTATTTACTCATCACAACCAACATCACACGCTTTACTTGGCAATCATCTGAATCATAGAGGCTGTTCGTTCTTTGTCACTGCATTTATTGATCAAGTTGACGTACTCCATAGCTTCCAAGGGGAGTAGGCCTTCGAGGAAAAAGTTTAACAAATGTGAGTGAGTTGCCTTCATCGCATCAAAGCACTGTTCAAATACCCTTGTTTGCTGTTCTTCACTCAGCTCTGTTGCCTCTATCAATGGCAGTAAATCTTTCTCCTCCTCATCGAAGTGTTCTTTACAATGCTTCTGTCAACAACACAAGGACAAAGATAATCAGATAACAGACAGGACAATCCATACTATTACCTTGATTGTCTTGCATGATTCAACATATACATAAGGGTAATGGCACGTCGAGTATCATCAAAGACAATCAACGGCATTGGCCATCTTACAGATGGCCCTAAACCCATTTTACATTGCAAAAAATTTATACCTGCAATGACTTGAGCCGGGTAGAAAGATTGGAGAGCCCTTCATGGTAAGCAGGGGTCCCATAGTCCATAACTCCTATGGATTTGATGTCTTCTTTGATGCCATTCATAACTGGCAGGTCCCTTGCATGTTCCTCATTTGCAGCTTTACATAGCCCTGCATTGTTATAATCAGCAACATTTTTACTCTACCAGTTTCTTCAAGTACAAAAACTTGTAATTCTAAAGCTAGAAGAATATTTATTTCCCTCGTTTTTAACATTTATTTATTTTACAGATTAACAAGCTAAAAGTAAAATCCACAAGCAAATACACGTAAAGTTACAATTCTCCATAAAGTTTTAAAACCAGTCAAATTATCACCTGGAAAAAGAAAATTTTCTTTCTACTACAATGGCATTCAAAAACAACTTGTTTATCAGCAAATTTGCTCAAAAACTATGATACGAGTAACAAATATGTTAAAAGCAAAATCTTCATATTGTCAATATCACAAAGACATAGTCTAGTGGCATGATACTTGCTCTGAGTGCGAGTCTGTGAGTTCAATTCTTGCAACACTCCCAGTTTCACATTAATGATATTCTTTATATGTACAAAAGCTCATTAAGCTCTGAGCTACTTGAAAAGAAATCAGTATAACTCTCTCTCCTCCGTCCCACTGCAAGTTAAAAGTATCAAGTTGTAACCCTGGGGGGCCATTCTGTTTAAGCCATCTTTCATTATAGGCAAAATCTATCTTAGTTTCTTAAGATGAGCCTGTCTGATTTCAAATCCTCAGACAATAAGATATAGATTGAATAACATAAGATATCTTAGCAGGAATGTTGGCTTCATCTTAGAAGTTGGAACTTATGGGATCAACCTCCATTATAAAAGTGGTATTTAACATGTCTGAGCATGTTTGGGATTGGGAGTTCAACACTGTCACATTCATTTGTGAAGTCAATTACAAGAATACATGTAGGTGATATGTCTGATCTCTGCGAAGACAAAGTTGCATAGGGCACCAATCAACAAAGTTAAAACTATGTGGTTGGGCAAAAGAAATACGAAAAAATAAAACTAATAATTGATGTTGCACCTTGGTACACCTTACTCGCCTAGTGATCTCCTAATCCATTTTTGCATTCTCTCTGTGGTTGTTGAAGGACTTCCCATCTCTTTTTTCTTTCTCCTTTTGTTCATTTACGTTTTCTCATGAATAGTGATTCTTCTAATTTTGGGTAAGATATATATGAGCTATTTTTCTAATTAAAAAATGTGACTAAGCTACTTTTTCTTGAAAATATTTACTTATTATATATTTTCTAAAGCATTTAGGATATTGTTTCTTACTTGTAACTTTTACTTCATTGTTAGGATTTTAGAATTATAAATTAGAATCTTATCTGATGTTATTTTGAGAATGGGGCACCTAAAAGAACATGCAGCTAAGCAGGAATAAGTACAAGTTGAATGTACAAATGAGTTGGTTGAATAAATTTTAATTACTTGGATACTATAACAAGTGAGGGAGCCATTATGTGAACCACGGATCAGGTAGCAAGCCAGTTTTTTTGCTTTTCTTAGTGATTTGTCTTTATATTAATGAACATTTGATGATTTAACATGTTCTGTTAGGAATACCCAGGAAAAGGGGATTGAAACCAAGTCCATGCTTTGCTTTTTACTACTGCACATCTTTGGCACAACTGATGAGCAATGTACACACAAAATCCAAAAGAATGACTTTGCTTATGCTCTAGGCATTGATCTCATACTTCAAAAAGAGTGAAATCATCTTTATGACTAGTTATAGCTCATGATATCATCAATTCTGGACTTCTGACTTCCATATATCTATTTATAAATTATATAGTAATTAATAATGGTATTCCATGAACTGTCATGCATGGAAGACATACTTCTCTATTATTTGCGAATGGTGGAAATCAATTATGTTGTTTCGAATAGACAAAAGTCATAGGAAATTATGATACTCGGGAAAAGCTAAATTACAAGTGTTGAGATACTAAGAGGAAACAAAAACCGGGTTCTTAGAATATTTGGAGTTAAATGAGAATGAATATCAGCTAGCAAATGCATATGAACAATGCAACAAAAGACTAATCATTGGATACATTGTCATAGTTTTCACAATTTGATTATACTATACTTGAAAAATAATAGGCCATAAATAATTGGATCTAGCACTGTGATAGTTTAGGTTCTTGGAGCGATGAAGATGTATGTAAAATTAATTAGGAATGCCTTTAGCATAAGATAAAGCCCTGTTTGCATGGGAAGATGATTATTTCCCAATATATAATAGTGCTTTATTATTTATATACAGATAATAGGTCTCTATCAAATACAAATACAAAATTAGACCATGCTTATTGATTTATGTTGAATAAAATCATGCTTTGATTTCATACAACAATTGAATGCTTTGACTTGTAGAAAATATTCATTTATAAGCAGATATACAAGACATGCGATGCTACTTGCTAGGTTGAAAGCAGCCAAGAAAATGAAATTCTTGATGAGAATCTTAAGGCCATGGAGCGTACCTCGATCAGCCATTTCGAGCACGGGAAAGACGACTCTCTCCTCCATCTGAGCATGCTCCACCATCAACTCCAGCAGCTGAGAGTAATTCTTCCCGAACTTCCTCAGCTCCATCCTCGGGCTCCCCACCGCCGGATCAACCGTCCTCCTCCCCCCACGTGTCGACAGATCCTCCGCCCACCTCACCATCCTCTCCAAGTGCCACGTAATGCTCCTATGCTGTAGCCACGTCACCTGCACCATCAACGGCGTCGTATCCACCATTTTAAACCCCAGCGGAGGGTGCGGGAACTTGTCCTCAATGAACTGGAGCAGCGTCTCCCGGTAACCCGACACTGTCTCTGACCCGATCTCGAGTAGCAACGGTTCGCCATCACAGGGTGGTTTGTCGGTGGGAACGAACTGCAGAGGCAAGTTCTTGTGAAGCAAAGCGAACCGGATATAGGCAGCGAGTGTGCTCGAAGCAGAACCGTACAACCGGACCGTCGGTACCACCGGAACCGGCTTAAAACGCCTGATGCTATCATAGGGCGCGATCTCCGCCGTGGATTTCTTCGACTGAGCGAAACAATTCCCCATTACTACCTTCCAAAAAACAGGATTCACAGGAACACAAAAGCAAAAACAAAAAAAAACCTAAGAATCAACGAGAAACGCTCATATTGGAAAACAGAGAAATGAAAGAGTGAGATGAAAGCAAGCCGAGAAAACGAAAAGTAGGCAAGAAGACAATGGCGTTAGTTAAGAATTCGGTTAAAGCATCAAAACGAACTGAAAGCGATGCTGAATGATTAGGATTCAGTAATCAACTTTTACTAAATTTGCTTTATAAAATAATATTATACTTACAGAGACGTTAGAGAGAAGAAACAGGGTATCCGAGAGAGGATGAATCAGCTTCTTATTTCCCTTTTAGAAAATGGGGGGAGCTTGAGGAGGAAGGAAAGGGTATTTATATACATATTTCCCTCGCTTTTTTACAGAGAACAAAATCAGCCGCTTTTGCAACGCTCCCAACGCTCCCCCTCCCGGTGCTTTGACGTGGACATTTCAATTGACCGTACAGCTCCAACTAGTCAGTCTCCGGCTAAATAATTGTCCGTTGCTTTACGTAAGGAATAAAAGGGTCTATCAAAATATTAGATTTATTTTCTATATTATAATTCATATAAATTAATTTTTTTATTTTAAAGTTTATTAATATTAATCTAATTATTAACACGGTCAAAATTTCTGGACTATGGTAATATTTGAATAAGGTTGACATGACAATTGATGAACTTAATGCTACATTTATTAGGATGATGTGGCATTGATATATTGATGAAATTAACATGAAATTTTTAGAAGTTGGCTAATATGGACATAGCTGATATCAAGACTACATAATTTTATGCATTATTATATATATATATATATTTTTTTTAATTTTTTGTGGGAATTTCACTTGTTGTTTAGTTTTGAGGTTTATGCGTTATTTTTATACTTAGGTAACTTATGATATCTTTTAGGTGATTTCAGTGGTTGTGGGTGGTAGTTATAGTGTTTGACTAGGGGATGGTGCGATTTTAGGCTTTTTTTTATTATTATTATGGTCCTTTTTTTTGTGTTTATGGTAATTCTAGGATTATTCTTTTTTTTTTCGGGGGGGGGGGGGGGGGGTTATGTTTTACTTCACAATATTTTTTTTAGAAACAATGGAAAATTGTGTTAGAAAAAGCCATAGAAGCAAGGTCATCTTTGGTTATTTAATATAAATTGACCTAACTAATTGAATGTAGTTTGTTATACCTTTAAGCTTTTGATGTCAAAATCAAGAGGCTATCTCAATAAAGATATCAAGATCTTCTTCCCACCAAGCTTAAGTTGTTCCAAACCTCAAGCTGTCCAAACATCTAGCTATTGAAGAAAAGGCATAAAATCATATTAGTAGCACAACAAAATTTTAAAATTTTTCCCTAAAGTAAAGTCAAACTGTGGTTATTTACCAAAGATATACCTAAACTACAGTAATAAGACCATTGTACCTTTTTCTCTTGGAATTGCAATCACAAGGTTTTTAATCACAATTTCAATCCTCAACACCAAGCTTAGATTGTAGCAAACCACAAGTTGTCTAATTGTATAGCTTCCAATTGTGATCCACATGAACAACAATTGCGAACAGAGGCAGAGCTAGTCAATTTTTATTGGGGGGGCCAAAAGCTAAGAAGAAAAAATGTTAAAATTTTTTAAAGTTAATATATTAAACTTAACCATTAATAATTAAAAAAATTTATAATAGATAATAATTTTATATAACATGTTAATTAAAAGAAACAAAAAGCAAAAAACTTATAATAGTACTTTAGGAAAGTTTTATTTGACTATAACAATATCTTTCTTAATATAAACAATTAAATTATTTGTAAAAAACTTATCATCTATTTTGTTTTAGAGTCTTATCTTTCTCAATATAAATAACTAAAAAATTACTGTAGTCAACATCCAATATTCTTATTTTATTATATTTAAGTTTATAATACTAAATATTAAACTATAATGCATAAAATATAAATAGTTAAATACGATATATAGAATTAATAATTTCTTCTTATACTCAAGATAATTTCCTTTCAATTAAATATAAAGTGTGAAGCACATTAAAAACATATATTCAAGATAATTTTTTTATATAATTAGGATTAATAAAAAATAATATATTTGTGAAATTTTAAACAATAACCAATAATGCAACGCTAGAACTTATATTTGAGAATTATATAATAATTTTTTATTTTTAAAGACTAAAATCATTAAAATAAAATTCACATACCAAAAAAATTCATGACAAGTAGAAGATATAACCTAAATAACAAAAACAAAAGAATATGGTTGATGATTCATAGAAATTTAACAAAGAAAATCTATAGAAACTTAAAATACATGAGCAAATAGAATATAATTGAAAAAAAAATAAAAATAATAATTATTTAAATAAAAAAATTAAGTAAAAAACTTAACCTCTTTATAATTTCATAATACAATGACAAAAAAAGAAAAAAAAAGAAAGATAGGTGGAGAAACTTAAAATATTAAAAAAAAATTAAAAATTCGAGTAAAATTGAATGAGACTTGTAAAATTATTTTATTATTTTTTAATTATTTAATAAAAAATTATTTTAAAATTTGTTAAAAATATATAATATATAAAAATTTTCAAAAATTTTGAGGAGCCATGGCCTTCATTACAAAGGGACGGCACCTAAACATCAATTATAAAAGTTTATTCGATACAAAATAAAAATATAAAAACTAATTAAATATAATAAAAAAATCAAAATTTATTTAAATCTTCTTAAATAATTTAAAAATTTTTCAAAATATTATGCCGAAATATATCCATTACAATATATATATTTTTTTGATAAATATCAGCTATAAACATTGTTTAACATTACTTTAACTTGATTTAAGTGATTAAAATATATGACAAGTAGAATTTTTAAATTTAAGCTATAGATTGTAAGTTAACGTATCTCAAAATTATCCATGTTTAACTTTGTAAGAACAAAGCAGCCCCTTGAAGATAGTTTCCATCGTTCCATCTAGAAAGCAGAATCTATAAAAGGAATGCCCAATGCACTATGGTGCTTGGTTATAAGCATAAAATAAGAAGCAAAGTCGATCTTCGAGTAGATCAAGGCATTCCTGATGGGAATGAACTAGTTACCTTTCTACTAGTTTTTTAACTCCTAGGTTGCCTTTTACTTCATTTTTCTAACTTAGTTTTCAAAACCCATGTCCAAGTACAGTTGCGTTAACATTAATAATGCAAGGAAAATGAACAAGGGAATCCATAAACTTCCTTTAGATTCAATCCCACATTACTCTTAATCCCAAGCTGACCATTTCTGTCACTAAAAGGGCCACCCGTCACCCATCCGAATGCACGCGTAACCTGCAAATTGTCATAATAAATTAACTTAACATTTTTTTTATTTCCAAGGCATTTTTTCCGAGGACAGTCCAATTATATCACCCAATTCGGATGCTAATA
>NC_030859.1:14309120-14347978 GCF_000208745.1 Theobroma cacao | reverse complement strand
TGAAACACAAGTTTCCATGAGGGAATACTTGCTGGCCGAACATAGGGAGAGAGGTTTTGATGATGGATTTTGCTAGATTTCATGATATCTTAGTGTTTTTAGTTGTTTGATGATGTTTGGCATGAAAAACAAGCAAGAAAATCACATGCCCTTCAACAACCCTCTTTGAGTGAATTTTATATATGACATGTTGATGATGGATTTTGTTGTATTTCATATTATTTAGCTCGTAATTGATGATTTATGGTATCTGATATCGAAAACGACTATCAAAAAGTATAGTTCCTTTAGTAAACGACTTGAACAATAAAGAGAAAATCATAGTAAATGGACTTGGATTTGATTCCTAATGATGTAGATGGATTTATTGGACTGTGTTAACACTGATTAGCACATTAGTTCGGAATCGGAATGAATTTCGGTTATGATGAATTAAGTCACAATCAAGCTCATTGAGATACTTTGGTATATTTGGAATATTGGAAGTGTAATGAATATATTTGAAGTTGAATTGGATGTTTTGGTTAATTCAACAGTGTATAGTTCGAGTTAGGTCGAATACAAATTCAGTCCGATCATAATTGAACCCATGTAGAACACCGTCTTTAAGTGATTATTCGAACAATTCTCATTCAATTTCATACATTCATATAGAGCATGAAATAGTTTTATAACAATTTGGCACAAATTTATTGAATTACATGTCGTGTATTATGTATAAGTGGTGAGTCCTCTGATAAAGATAAAGATATCGTACCCGAGGACCAAGAATAGGAGTATTCCAAACTCTCGCTATTGTGAGTAATCAAATGTTCACCTTAACTATCTAAAGTAGTTTTTTATATTCGTTTTTATGATTTTAAAGAATAATAAACTTAAACCGTAGTTTTTTATGTTTTATAAGTTAAGTGTTGGTTAAATGAATGAGATTTATAAATTGTTTTGCAATTCAATGATGATTTTGAAAATTGAGTAAGTGGAGACTATATATTTGTGTTATATATATATATATATATATATATATATACAGTTTGAATTGATGGCTTATGACAATGTGATGGCATGAATGGCTGGATTTGTGGTTTGTGGATTATATGAACTGTTTTGTTTTACCTTGACAGGCTGGGTAATATCCTATTAGCCATGTCATGCTGTCGAAATTTTTATTAATTTGATGGGTTATTTGATTAGCTTACTGTAGTGGGCGGATTTTCGTAGACCAGCCTATTAGAAAGGCACGGTAAACCCTATTATATTTTACCTTAGTATGAAAGGCGCGGAGGGTATCTTCTAAGGTAAGTTTAGAGTTCACTTCACACCGAACCACCACGTGAGGGTGAAACTCAGCCAATATCAAGGAACGACTACGTTTTTAAATGTAAAAACATGTTTTACGTGTATATATTAATTTAACAACCTTGACGGACTCAGTTGGATGCCCGGGCTAAGGTGTCACTGAGTACAATTTTTTGCACAAGTCAAGTTTTTAAGAGAATCATAAGCCTTGTTGATTATTTTTTATGAAATGTAATTGTTTTGTATGAATTGAAATGAGTTTTAAATGTTATGAATCATATTATGATGGGATGAATTAACTATCTCCATTTACTCGATTTTAGATGTTATAAATGAAGTTTGCTTACTCACTAGGTTTATAAAACTCACCCCTTCTTTTTACCCATTTCAAGCTCTGGATAGTTTGTAAACAGCCGATTTTGTCGAGGATTGCTTTTGGATTTGCATCCTTAGAAATCAAAAGTCTACAGTCTTGTATATTTTCGGTTATATTAGGGCCCACATGTCATTTTAGAATATTTTTATATACCTGGTTTAGTGTGCTATTATATATATATGAATTTATTTTACTTTTACGCTACAAAAATTATTTATGCAGGATTCTATAAATATTGTTTTATAAGAAAATAGAATATTTTATTTAATATTATTTTTTAGTTTGATTAGCCATAATTTCATTCTAAATGGATGATTCAGATTACTAAAATTATTTTTAGATAAGAAATGTATATTTTTCGATCGTATGCTGTATATTCACCAGGTTTCAAAATTTTTGGATAAAAATGACCAAAATATCCTTGTATGGCATAAATTACTTTTTATTTGTTTTTTATTTAAAAATAGTTTATATTCCCTTAAAACATGATATTTAGTAATTGTTGCTCACAGGGAAAACGTAAAATTGATGCAAGAGCCTTGCGAGATTTTGGTTGACATTCCGGGTAATGAATGTCTATCGAGACATCGCGGCAGTTGTCACGGGCTCGAAAGAAGTACTGGGTCGTGACAGAATTGGTGGAGGAAGATGAATCGACTATTAGATGTCAATCTTGACTTATTAATATGAACAAATCAGTTGGGAATTAATGATGAATGAAAATGAGTTTATTTTATCTAATCTTAATTGAACCTGGATTATGGTTTATATTAATTATTAACATGTTAAGAAACTAATGAGTCACACCTATTAAGAATATCAATAAAGAATTTCAAAAAGGGTAATTAAGTTAGACTTATTAAAAGAATTTGAGAACTTCAAGGACTTAATTAAATAGTTTAATTAGTCTTGAGGCAATTATGCGATTAGCATAAAAGTTATGCTTAGTCCTACAAGAGTTAGGAATAATTCCATTGTTTATAAATATAAGGCTTATGCTGTAAATTAAGACGAATGGCTAGCATTACTAAACTATTAGAAATCATGTTGTAAAACCTCGAATTTTACTACAAGGTTAAAATGGTAAATTTCTTGATGAGCTTATAAAATATTTTTTTCAACCATGCATTTTGAAGAACATTCTTTGAAAAACCTATATTTTTTAGTTATTAAGCCTATTTGAAAGAAAAAAGAGTGAAAAAAATCAAAATAGATGTATTTCATACTAAGGGTAAAATGGTCATTTTGCTTATCATTTTATTTGACTTTTCTTAGACCTGGTGGAAGCTTTGACTTCATTTTCCTCATAGCTTGGCCAACCCTCTTGTTTCTTTTTTCTTCTCTATTTTTTTTACTTCTTTCTCTCTAACACTTCATCTTTTTCCTTATTTCTTCTTCATTTTCCACACATGGACAAAATTCCAACCTTAAATCTTAAATCAAGCTTGGCTAAGGTAAGAAATAAACCATGATGTTTACTTTTCCATTTATGGGTTTTAAATCTAAGCTTTCTCTCTCTAAATTTTAGCTTATTTTGACACAGCATGTTAACATAAAAATAAAGGCTAGTAGTTAACAATGCCTTTAAAGTTGATAATCAAGTTTCAAAAGTAGAAACTTAAATTCAAAAATTGAAAAGAAAGTAATGTTATTCAATAATTCCAAAAATTGTCTAATAACTAAGTTTGAGGGTATTATTTATAATAGCCTAACCCTACTTGCCATGCAAGTAAATTTAAATAAGGAAGTATTCTACCCTAGACTTCTTTAGAGTACAAGAAAAGTAAATTCCTAAACCTATGCTTACTTGTTGTCTAAGTAAATTAAAATAAAAGGAAAATTGTATTATACTTATAATTCTTAATAGGACTCCTAACTAAATAAGGAAAATACTAAATTTATGACATGTCCATTTATAACTTTTGGACTTTTCATTTTGGCTTTTGACGCATAACTTGCTCCAAGAAGTTATCTGCTCGACTATCTACGTCAGTCCCCTCCACTTGAGAAAAACTTAACCTCAAGTTAACTTGTACATCTAGATATAAGGGTTTATCTAATGAATGAAATGGGTAAAATTCGCCACATTAAATGTTTTGGAAATTCCCATTGTGTTTGTTAAATCCACAACATATGCATTATTATTGGTCTGCTTTAAAATCTGTTATGGTCTATACTTCTTAGGTTGCAACTTACTATTAGTCCCCACTGGAAACCTTTCTTTTCATAGAAACACCATCACCAAATCTCATACTTCAAAAATCTGCTTTTCGTAGTGTTGGTTTGCAACTTTCTTGTACTTGGCATTAACTTGCTTTAATTTCCGTTTCACTTCTGCTTGAACATCTTACAAGTGATTAGCCATATTTCAGCAACTGCATTAAATTTAGGAACTTTGGGCAGCATGATCAAGTCAATAGCATGCTATGGCGGACTTTAGGTACATAATAGAAAAAGGAGATTTTTCGGTGGCACTATGAACAACACTATTATAAGCTAACTCTACTTATGACAATGCAAAGTCCCACTGCTTCAGTTTATGTCTACAAATACTACAAATCAGATTGCCAAGGGTGTTCACTGATTCAATTTGGCCATTAGTTTGTGGATGAGTTGTGTTATTGTAGTTCAAGGATGAATCAAATATTTTCCAAAAAGTCCTCCAAAATTGACCAAGAAACTTGTTATCCCGATCTGAAGTGATGGTTTTAGGCACAACATGCAAACGAACAACCTCCTTGAAAAACAATTTTCCTATTTCGCTTGCATCTAAAGTCTTCTTGCAAGGGATAAAGTGAGCCATTTTAGAAAACTTGTCAACAACAACAAAAACAAAATCCATGCCCTTTTGTGCTCGAGGCAATCCAAGCACAAAATCCATAGACAAATTCTCCCAAATATTTTTTGTTATAGGTAAAGGCATGTACAAACCAATACTTTGGGACTATCCCTTTGCCGTTTAGCATATGTAACATCACTACACAAATCTTGTTACATCCTCTCTCAAATGTGGCCAATAATATCTTTCTCCAACAACAGCAATCGTCTTGTCACGACCTAAATGACTAGCAAGACCTCCACCACGCAAGTCTTTAATCAACTTTTCTTTCAACAAAGATCTAGGAATGCAAAGTTGGTTGTCTCGCATTAGAAAACTATCATGAATGATATAATTCCCTAACTATATCAAAAACCACAACTTTTGTCTCATTGTCACCAGCAAATCTACATATCTACTCAATGTATCTACTACTTTGTTTTGTACTCCAACATTGTGCCTTAACTCAAAAGGAAACTTCTACAAAAATTGAGACCACTTGGCATGCATGTCTTTATTTGATTTGCTTTTGGCTATTCAAGTACTTCAATGCCTTATGATTCAAGTATAGAACAAATTCTTGCCTGACTAAGTAGTGCTCCCAATTCTTCAAAACATGCACAACAGAATAACTTTTTTTTGTCATATGTGGTCCACTTGCGCCTTGCATCACTGAGCTTCTCACTTAATAAGCTATTGGTTTCTTCTTTTGTAAAAGAACAACTCCTATCCCCACACCACTGATGTCAAATTCAATTTCAAATAATGAATCAAAATCTGGCAATGTTAAAACAGGAATGGTACATTCTATGTGATTGAATGTCATGGCTTGAATGCATATACGAGCACATGGAATATGCAATTAAACAATGATGTGAACTTGTTATTTAAAGACCAATGAAAGTAGGTTTATATTGTACAATGTATGTTATATATATATATATATGTATATATGAAAGTACATGCTTATGAGTATGGAATTGATTGTGTGTTGACATGTGTATGGTTAGTGAGTATAAGGCTTGCTTAGGTCATATAAACTTCACCTATTTGGTCTTTACGCCGGTCATGGCTTGGAATTAGATCGTGACACATGCACAAAACCTTGAAAGGCTTGTGAGAAGATTCAAAAAAAGCTCTAAACCTTAAGATATGGTTGTGTTTTTCCTAAACCTATTAAGCCATTGATTTTTCCTCTAAACCAATTTGGCCATTGTTTTCCTTTTTCCTTAAGTGTGACTCTTGGAATATCATCCATTACTTGAGGTTTATACAATAGTTTGAAATCCTATTGGTCAACTAAGAAGAAGGAAACCATGTGAATGGCACTTATCTAGAAGGCTAAACACTTGGACAACTTGTGGTATGCTACAATCTAGCCTGGTGAAGAGGATCAAGATTGTACTGACTCCTTGTGATTTCAACTCTAAGGACATTAGGTGTAATGATCTTTATCCCCTAATTAGGCTTTATATATGATTAATAACCAAAATATGATTCTACATAGGAAAAAATTTTAAATTTACGTTGTGTATTGTAACGAGATTGCATGCTTTTTTTACTCAGTAGTATCAAAGCTTCCTTAGTTTTATTTAACTTGGACTTGATGTTAATTGTTGCTAATATCAATTGAGATTGATTATGTATTGATTTGGTGCAAAAGATTGTGAAAATTATTTTCAAATTGTTAATCTAGACAGCTTTTTGTCCTTTTCTATTTTACTTGTTTTCTTATATAATTGACCACAAAATTAAATTATTTTACACATAACTATGTTGGTAACATATTAAGAAAACTTCCAAATTTTCATGAACACTTCTTAAAATTGTTTTAACGGAATTTTGGAAATTTTGGACAGCCTGTAAAATTGAGAAATTGTTTCATAATGAATGGTTTCCAAGAACAGGGAATTAGTCCAAAGATGCGGCCAAGGGTTGGTTGGTACCTTATTGGATTTGGATATATACATGGTTATATTTTTCACGGCATTTTTGAAATAGGGATTATGAGTTATGCCTTTTTCTATATTTTTTTTAAGGTTGTAAAATTCTCTTCTCATTTAACTCTCTGCAAATGTAATTCAAGATCTTATAAATTATGTTAAAGTTTTATCGTTTATAGGATTCAATTAAGATAGAATTTTATGTAATCCCAAAAATGGATGACCAAGGCATCATGGAGACACCAAGGAAGTTGTAGCCAAGGCTTATGAAGACCTATGAATGCAATTATTAAGGATATGACCAACTAGTTTACTTCTAATGGCTCAAGGAAACTAGATTTGATGAAAATGCATAATCATGCAAAGTAGTATGTTTATAATAGAATTATGTTATGTGATATTTAAATTCTATGCATGCATGTATGATGAGACCTTAAAAAATAATTATGTTCAAACCTCATATATCAGCACACATACTTAAATCCCTCATACATTATATTAAGTATATGATAAGAACATTGATCAGTTGTCTTTCACTATCATATGCAAAAACTAGAGTTCATTTTATCATTGGCTTGTTGAGTCACTCAAGATTGAATTGAACAAGAATATGCTCATGCTATTACAGTTGGGTCTTACTTAACTAACTTTTATAATTTAGATTAGTCACTCATGATCATATAGTTTTAGAGGAACGTGTTAAGTGAAACATATATGATTTGTTTAGACAAACAATTATCACCTAATAGATTTAGGAGTTATATTGGATGTAATTGATAAGTTAAGTTATTCACTAGAGTTAATATGTCATGATTTGTTAAGTCACTCAAGTTTGTAGAATATTAAATGAGATCTTAACGTACTAAGATATTAGAAATTTCTTAATTTAAAAGTGAGGGTTATAATTTTGAATAAAATAGTGGGAGCAACCAATAAGATTTGAGACTTTTTCTTATTGTGATACAAAGGCTTAGAAGTTACACACATTCAGGTTTAGAAAATAAGTAACAATTTATTACCACAAAGCATATTAGAAGCAAATAAGCTCACTAGATCAAACCTTTTGGAGTAATATCACAATTTGAGAATAGTTCTCAAACAAGAAAAGAAATTGTATGTCTTTGAAAATACTGTTCCTCTTGTCCTTGTTGAGGATGACGATGATGATTGAGAGAATTGTTCGACAAGCAAAGTGTGAGGCATCAAGGGAATTGTTCTGTTGCAAATTGACAAAAGGCAATTTTTTTGTTAGGGCTCATGATGGATCAAAGATGCTTGGCTACATTGAGAAGTTGAGGCAACTAGGTTTTGTCATGGACCATCAACTTTGTGTCGACTTAGTTCTACAATACAATTCGTGATGAACTTGTACGTGAATGGATTGAAAGCTACCTTATCCTAATCGCTGAACAAACTGGACACAGTTGAGAGGTCCACTAAGAAGGAAAACGGTGGGTTGCCAGTTACAAAACAAATAACACAGCTAACTGCCAAGGCACAGCAAAGTATAGATGAGATGAAGATAACATATATATTACAAGTAGGAAAGATTCAGGGCAACAAAGGAACAGTAAGTACGTGCTATCCCTGGAAGCATTTGAAGAAGGGGGTACCAAAGTATGCTTAACCAAAAAAAAAATACAAAAAGATTTCATTGAAATATATCTTCCAATGTATAAGTTACATGTGCTCCACCATATTCCTACATCTGCAGCTCATTTTCAAACTGCATAGAGAGTAAAAATTCTCAGATAGAGACCATTTTCTGATGTAGTGCTATACTTTCAAGGGTTTTTTTATTTATTTATTTTGTCATGGTAACTAATATGGCTTCCTCCTTTTTATCTTTTTCTTAAATCAAAATCCAAGGTTGACAATTAGCTAACTCCTTGGAAGCATTGAAATTTTGGGCTCTGATGATGAAGATAGCACAAAAGTTGGCATGAATTTGTTAGTGAAGGACAGATGGATTCAACTGAGGCACTTCATAGAATCCCATTTTTCCCACTTCCTAGAGGTTTATGTCACTTTCCTTCTCATGTTTCCTATCTCTTCATTTCAAGGTGAGGAGTCTAAACAAAAGAAAATGGATAATGTTCAAATCAAAGGACACGTGGAAGACTAAAATTGAATTTTCTCAGCAGGCAAGATCTCATTACATTAAAGCAGATAACTTGTCCATGTGTACAGCACAGAAAATAAAACATGTGGTTACATTATATTGCAGGGCAGTATAAAGTTTCCCTACATAACCATAAGGATCTTTGCAATTAGATTCCTCTGCTAAACAGCAAACATTCATTTATAAAACGTTCTTATTAATCAAAATTGTTAAAGAAACAACAAGATACTCATGCTTCGTACCATTTATCACGCAATAAAATAGATCTCATCATAGCAGTTGTTCATGCTCAAATCAAAGTATGAATTACTGAAAGGTGAGCTCGACTAAGAAATGCCTCCAATATATTCTGCGTTCGGACAATTCCCAAGGTAACGTAATGGCAGCTCTTCAAGGTGGGAAAAATTGTTACAGCACCTAATACATGGAATAGTTCTCACTAACCCCGGGACGGATGCTTTTATAAATTGCCATGACAATAGGAAGAATACCAGTGAGTGCAATCTGAAGCTGATCTGAACTACTTGTTCGAACAGTAATCTGTCCACTCATCTTATTGTTCAGTCCTGCACGAACTGCTATCTTTGAACTCCGTCCAACAGAAAGTTGAGACTGAAAGTTGGCACCCAATGCCAAGTCCCCTCTCCATTTGACTAGAGACAATCCCAAAGAGGATTGATCCTGGCCAATTGGGAAATCTGCATCTCTGAGCTGCACTTCTAGATTGGCTCCATACGCTGAATCACCTTGAGATCTAACAATCCCAGTGCTACCAACCAACACCAGCCGATTTCCAACAACAATATTATCCTCAAGTTTGAACCCAGTTGCGACATTCTCACCCAAAAATGTGACAGAAAAGCCAGCAGCTGTTTTATTCTTTTTGAGATTTTTGAATTTGGTCTCCCCTCTGAAAATATAAGCTAATTGCTTTCCAACATTTTGGATGTCAAAGCCAGCCATGCTTGATCCATTTTCTCCATGCTTGGTAGAAACTGAAGAATCCAAATGGATGTTAAATTCCTTCTTATCTTTTGTGAGTTGAACAGCAATTGCAGCAGGAAACTGACTGCCAATTGCTAGACTATGTTCAATATTAACACCATCATATCCACAATCATGGTCCCAACCATGAGTGTCCAAAACTGGCCTTGCCAAGAACTGAGAAGTTGGTTCCAAGAATCGGTACCTGTAAGCTGGATTATCAGCATCGAAGGAAGGTGGCAGGCTCATATCAGGCAACGGAACTGGTACAGCTGCTGGACCTCCAGTTTCCTGATCAACATCTTCCCCCATATAACCATATTCATCAACAGCAGGCTTTCCTTTCTTCTTCATCTCTCGCATTCTTCTCAACTCCTCCCTCCACTGCTTTTTCTGAAGGAGTTTCACCCGATAATCATACTCCTCAAAATATGCCTTCCTCTGCTCCTTGCTAAGTTTAGCAAGCTGAGCTTTCCTGAGAGGCTTGAAAGGGGGGAGCTGGTCATACTCATCCGCATCTTCTTCTTGATCGGAATCAGATAAATCAGCCATATCAATATCTGAGTCACCATTCTCACCACCCTGATCAGCAGAGAGTTTAGGATGGGCACGAGACTGCAACAGCCAAGATAACAAGTATGGAAGAGGAGGAGAACGGACACGAAAACCAAAGAGCTTTCGATGGTCAAATGGATCTTGAGGTTTGGAAAGAGAGCTTGCTTCAGATAAGACTTTCATAGAGTAGCATAACAGCAAAAGCTGAGGTCTCCAAGTTTGACCATTAGGAAGCACCTTGTGGCCATCTCTATTCTTTCGACACGAAGGATGATTTTCAACAAGAGAAACTGGATTCATCAAACTTGGATTCATCAGGCGCAGATCACCAACAGCCTGACCAATAGATTGTTGAACAACATGGGAACGTTGGGCAACAAACACCTCATAACTCAAAGGTGAGCCAGATGGACCATCTGGAGGTGCAGAAGCACCATGAGTCAAGGTAACTATGGCATTTTTCCAGATAGAAGAGCCAAGAGAATTAGTGATTGATCTTAACAATGGCATATCATTAAGATCCCTGGTCTGGGTGTCCAGCCGATCAACATAGAGTACAATATCAGGGGGACACTTCTTTATGAAATTTTTTATAGAAGCTAGGACCTTGCGGTTGGCACCTTGCTCCATGGCTGAAGATTTCAGACCTGGGGTATCAATGATCCTTAGCTTAACACCATCTACTGTTCCTGTAATCTCTTTCACAACTGCAGTGGCAGGTTCAAATGCGTGAACCGAGACCTTCTCCTCACCAAAGATTGAATTTATTGTAGCACTCTTGCCCACCCCAATCTTCCCAAGAACAAGTATGTTCAATGAGAAGCTTAAATCATCTTTACCCTCTGTTTCAAGTTGCAGAGCTGTCCTCTTTGCAGAATCAAGGCTAAACAGTTGACTAGTTTGCCTACCTGCAACAAGTGCCAGTCTATATAGAACCTGTGCTGCTATAGAATCTTCGGGAGAATGTCCTAGCCTCTGAACAAGCCTCAAGAATTTGACTCTTATTGATTGTAACTTTTCCAGTTTCCTTTTATCTTCTTCAGTCAAGTTGTTGTCAGAGTCTCTCCCACTCGTGACAGCAGAAGGAGTGAATAGGCTAGGTCGGTTTGATCGAGGTGCAGGTTTTGCATTGTTGAGTGAGGATCCTAAACCAGCAGGACGCTCAACAGAGAAAAGCCTGGATCCATCTTGAGAAGTTATAGTGATGTTACTACCATCGGAACCAGCACCAGTTGCTGCTTTCAAGAGGGCTGCCAAAGCAGCAGAATTAAGTAACTCCTTCCCCTCGCCTTCTTCATCAGTGTCCACTTCTTCATCTGAGTCAACAACAATCTGACCATCAATTCTCTGAGAATGATCATGAGAATTATCAGCGCCTGAGTGAGAACCAAAGCCAGATTCTCGTTCTAGCTCCTCCAAGAATTGTTTGGCAGCTTTAGTGTTCTCAAAGATCATACCTTCAGTCTCTCCGTCAGTATCCGAGCCTTCAATTTCACCTTCTTCATCTTGATGGTGGTTCTCTTCTTCTACTTCACCTTCCAAGCTAACTTCTGCTTTAGAAACTGTAGTTAGCTCTGCAGACTTGGGAGAATGAGATTCTTCTACCAATCTTCTGCTTTGAGAATCACTATCTAAATTCTCGGCTTCATGAGCTGCCATCAATTGTATAGGTGGAGCAGAACGATCCACTGTCTGACTTTCATCTCCACCCCCTTCATCTATATTCTCACTACCCGCTTGTTCCAACACATCTATAACTTCCTCCTCTTGGAGGTCATTTAGTTTGGCAAGCAGGCCCCCACCAGCAGAATCAGCTTTCTTCGCAGCATCAAAGTCAGCATTCTGTTCACAAGCCGAAAGCTCAGCAGTATCAATTCTATTGGTGGCAACAGGCTCAATATTCTTGTCAGGCACAGAATAGACATTCAGAACATGTTTCTCATCATGACTAATCTGATCAAAGCCATTATCCAAGCTCGCACTCCTAGAAACTGGAACCACCTCTGTCCCCTTAATCTCAGATTTCTTACTCTCTGAAACATCTCCAACTAAAGGTGTTGCATCAACCACCAAGTCCTGTCCACCAGAAAATTTCAAAATATCTGCTTCAACCACCTTATGATCAGCTGCTTCTACAACCACAGGATCGGCCTGTTTAGCTCCACTGCCTAAAATCGAATTATTCTCGACCATCCCAATCCTACCTCCCTCTCTGCTTTCCATTGCTAAAACAGATTGGTCAGCATCACCAATCGAGCCCATTTCCACCTTGCCCTCCTTTGCTCCACAACCAACACCTTCAGTATCAAGCTTTTCCATCAAACCCTCACCTCTAAATCCCTCTAAACCATTATCACCAGCTCCAAGCGAGTCCTCTTTCAAAATCACATTTGAACCATCAAAGTGGACATGAGAGGCATCGCTATCCTTCCCTAGGGCCTGAATTTCTTCCTTTGAGTCAGCCACAAGTGGCCTTTCGGGCGTTGTTTCAAACTTCACCTCACCACTCTCATTATCACTAGTTTTACTATTTTCATTAGCTTTCAAAGCATGGTCTGCCACTGAACTAGTTGCAAACTTAGAATCGTCATTGGAAGCTAAAAACGAGGGAAAAGAAGAAGGAGAAGAAGAACCTGGAGAGCTAGAGAGCGGCTGAGACGTGATTTCCGAGGCAGAAAGCTGGGCGTCCATTGGAGGTAGAAAGTGTTAGGGTTTAGGAGAGGATAGGGATTTTGGGGAATTGATTGGTAAGGAGGAATAGGATTAATGGAATTTGTGATAGCAAGGTTGCTAGGAAGAGGAAAAGATAAGGTGGGAAGGAAAGCGTGTGCGCGTCCCAGGGAGTTGTGTTTGCAGCCGCATGGGCGTGGCAACGTGGGGCTTGGCCTTTTCTATGTTTTTTCCAACACGTGAATTTACACTCTACTCCTAACCCTTAGATATTCCATATTGGAATAAAGGAATTTCAAAAAAAAAAAAAAAGCGAAATTTAGGAAAATTGTATGTGCATTTGGACTTTTGACATTTCACCACACAAACAATGTTAGCAACTAAAGGATTGATATGCAACTCATTTCATATGTTTATGAAAATTCATAAATTAATTTATTATTACATGTAGAGGTGATAATTATCATAACAGGGGATTGGATTATCGAAAATATGAAATAATGGTTTCAAGTCGTGTATCTAGATCATTTTTTTTTAAGATTTTATTTACTTCTATTCCTTTTTTTTAAAACATTTAAAAGGGTTACAAACGATAAAAATATCAAATATACAATGAAGTCTAGTGATTGATTACGTTTTATATTGACGAGATCAATTCACTTGCAAAATGCAATCAATGCACTGACACATCTACCAGTATATAATAAGATTACCAAACTTTTATGGAATTGTTCTAAAAAAAATATAAAAACAATCTAAGAACAATTTGACACAAATATGATTGAAAAATTGTTTATGCTCGTTTATATTTAGAAAATCTAAGATTCCTATTTATAGATACAAATACATCTCTTAATACAGACATAATCTTTTAAACAAACATAATTGATTGAGCAAACTTAATTGCTTGAACAAACATAATTTTTTAAATAAGCATTATTGTTTAAAATACTTTTTTTCCTTTCATTTTTTCTCTATTGTCGTCGAAAATGTCCAACAATAATTAGATAAGTGACGTCTAGTTCTTGAATTCAGTCATTTTAAGTCGAAAGAAGTTTGGATAAGTTTCAAGTTTGGGTCATTTTGTGTTAAAGTCATTTCAAATTCGATCACTTAGGATCTAATTCATACGAGATTCGAGTTATCTCGGGGCTTGGGTTATTTGAGTTTGGAATAAGGTTATTTGGATTCATGTTATTTCTATGTTTAAGTTGTTGTCTTTTAAAGTCAAATTGAATTATATTTGTATAGATCTAAATATAAAAAATTAATAATATGCTCTCAAACAAATTATTAATAATTTTTGAGTGATTGATATTTAATTTTTATTGTTATTACATTGATAATTATTAGTAATTTACCATAATTATAGTTACAACTTATGACTTGCAAGGTCAACCATGAACTTCAAAAGCTAAAAACAATGTTAATTACTTACTCGAAAATTAGTACTTTATTGAGAAATTTTAAGTATGAATCATTTTTAATTCTCTCTCTAAGTATTTTTAAGTTAATATCTCTAATAACTATCTAATATCTACTAAAAATGAGATAAAATAAAATGTTTAAAGCACGTCTCAGAATTAACTTAATTTGATGAATTATTGTCAATTACTTTTCTAGTTTATGGATTAATTTTTATTTTGTAAGTTATTATTTATCAATTGTAATTATTTATTTTATTTGTTCCATAAGGGTGAAAAAAAAAGAATAAAAAAGAACTTTATATAAGATGTATTTTAGGAATTGAATTTAATTATAAAAATGGAAAGAATTTGTTTTCTTACTCTTTTTTAATCATGGATAATATCCATAATTATATGAAAGTGTAAGAGTACAAAAAAGATCTTAAAAGATATATTAAAATGATTAAAGGTTAAATACTCAAATAAGTCTCTGAACTTTATCAAGAAAATCAATTTAGCCCTTATCCTTTTATTACATTTGAATAAGCTCCTGAACTTTTTTTTGAATCAAATAAGCCCCTCTCACTAACTGTTGACTAATTTTTGTTAGTCAACAGTATAGTTAGCAATTTTTGAGGCCAGATCATCTGTCTTGTGGCATATTAAGGTGTCATATTGTTGATGTCAATCTCATGTAACAAATGACGTGGCATCAAAATTTATTGACTTAGAATTGAGTTTTTTCCTTTCCAAATTTTCAAAAGTTATTGGTTAAGAATTTGAAACAAAAAATAAAAAAAAATAACTGTTTCAAACTAATTACTATAATTTCTTAACTAATTACCATCCATCATTCCTAACAAAAAAAAAAAAAAACCTAATCCAACCTTTCCAATTTGATTGAAGTCATTGTTGTTCAACTGAAAATTAGTGTAGAGAAATTCGAGAATACTTAGAAACAATTTTGAGAGAAGGAAGAGTAAAGGTAGGACACATAATGTTTATAATATTGAAACTAGCAAAGACACACAATGTTGATCCATAATTAAAGAAAATTAAATCCTTCTCTTTTCTTCCTTAGAATCTGTAAGGGAAATCTAATACTTTTTTCTACTCTAGAATCTATAAGGGAAATATAATGGTATTGAATTTTATTTATTAACAATAATAGATTCTCTTTCCACATCTTTTCGAGGTTTTGAAAATTCAAAACTACCCAAAGACGATTTTTAGAAAAGAAATAGAGATTGCAGATAGGGAGAAGACATTTTGACTATAAGGTAAGTTAGGTTTAAGGAATATTGAAGAGAGTGAAGGTTTTCTTGTTAGGAAGGATGACTTCAATTAAGAAGATGGTAATAACTTTAACGCAATTAGGTTTTTTTTTAATTTTTTAAATCCCTAATTAATAATTTTTAGACATTTTAATAGGTAAAAAAAAAAAAACTCAATTCTTAGTCAATAATTTTTTATACTACGTTATTTGTCACATGACATTAACGTCATCAAGATGACATGTCAACCTGCCACATGGATGATGAAATGGCATAAAAAATTGCTTATTGTACTGTTGATTAAAATTAGTCAATGGTTAGTGTAAGGTACTTATTTGATTCAAAATAAAAATTTATAAACTTATTTGAATGCAATAAAAGGATAGAGGATAAATTGTCTTTCTTGATATAGTTCAGAGGTTTATTTACGTATTTAGCCATGATTAAATATTAGTAGATTAATAGTTTGTGTTATATTTATTATTTGTCATTAATTGATTTTTAAATCTAAACTATAGTCAATTTAAGTTTAGGTTGTTTCATGTCAGCTTTTTGGTTTGATTAGCCTCTGGTTTATCAAATATTTTGATTACATGATAAATGTAATAAGACACAGTTAGTGGGATGAGCCCCAAGGCCATCTCACGGTAAGCAGTGAGTACCGGATAATCCTCTCGGAAAGATGAAATTTTGTTGGTTTGGCATTGATTAGGAGAGATAGCGTTAGGGATTTGGCTTCTGAAATATTTTTGTTTTGACTTTCATTACGTGTTTCTTTTTATCTCTCTTATTCCTCATCTCAAATGTCTGGCCTGTACTCCTTTATACTATTACCTTCACAACTTTTCAAATAATATGTCAACTTCATAATGTTTAAAATTTTTTTTTGAAATATTTAAATTTTTTTTATTATATTTAATTAAATATTTATATTTTATTTTAAATCAAATAAGTTCTTATAATTAATAGTTAATTAATTTTTTATTAATCAAAATATCACTTGTTATTTTATACTTACACTATAATGTACTGTTAACATGAAGAATAAAAAATATCATGTAAATATATCATTATATCACATCAACATGTGACATAGTTATTATTATGCCATGTTAGTGCCACATAAGACATATAATGACACATGAAATTTGTACTAATAATAATTATTAATAAATCATTAGTTATAAAAACTTATTTAGTTTAAAATAAGTATAAAAACTCGATTAAACGTAATGAAAAAATAAAAACTTATTTGAATTTTTCTAACTAATTTAACTTTTTAAGAGAAAATACTCCTAAACCCCTAAGTCTTAATCAAAATTCCAAAAGGATTAATTAATTTTCGAAATGGGTACTCCGTCTCAAAAGTGCAAACACCGTTAATAAAGATGATGAAAAAACTAAAATATCCTTTCTTTTTATTAATTTAAAAAATTATTATTATATTTTTAAAAATAAAAAAAATGGAGCACTGTTGCTCCCCAAGGGAGCTCTGAGGCTCTCCAGATGGGGAGTTTTTTTTAATTAATAAAACTATATAATAGTAATTTTAAAAATTAATCAAGGGTAAAATTATCTTTTTTATCCTTATCACGTTATCAAATTGACGAAAACATTAACGGTTGACTAACGGCTGGACCTACGTGTCCAGCAAAAAATTTGTTTTTGAGATGGAGTATCTATTTTGAAAACTAATGTACCTCCGTATAATTTCGATCAAAACTTAAGGGATAAAGATATTTATCTTTTTTTTTTAAGTATCATGCCTACGTAAAATTACAAACCTATTGCATGTAAAATTATATTTTAATTTCTTAATATTATAGTATTTTTAATATTGTAATATTATATCATTTTAAATTTTATTTAGAGAATATTAAATTTAAAATTTATATTATTAAAAAATAAATTATGTCTACTAACATTTTGTATTATGGTCTTAGATATCATAATGTGTAATTATGTATTATAATATTGTTTATATTCGTAAGGGATGATTTTCTTTTACCTCTCAAAGATAAGGTGTTTTCGAAAATAATATTCTTTTTAATTTTAACTGTTTTTTAGTCAAGAAAAATTTTTTTGGATAAAATTACCCTTAATAAAACCTTCTCATATTCAAATTCACAAGTTGAAAAAAAATTTGTTATATACCATGTTGAAAAAAAAATGATACACGTCATGTTTTATTTTTTGATTACAGGAAATGTAACAAATAAAATAACCCAAAAAATAATTATCCAAATTAGAGGATTTCGGATAATACCTTTTTGTCCAAATCCATTTTATCGTAGCAGTAACGTTGACGTTGAATAATTTTTCAATACATTTTCATTTTCATGTCAAATTCTTTTTTAATTTTAAACTTTATCTCTATTATAAAAATACTTAACTCCAAAAGTTTGTCTTAGTAAAATACAAATATGAAGAACAAATTACAGGCCATATTTAAAAAATGTTGTTATGATATGCTATGTTCAAAAAAATATTGTTACAGTGGAAAAAAATATTGTTGCACGTTTTAATTCTAATAGTTTATGTTGTAGTGAAATACAAAAAAGTAAGTTATAGGTCATGTTTAATAACAGAAAAGAAAACACAAAACAATATTGCAAGTCTAAGCAGATGCTACAAATCAAAACTTCAGCAACAGATGTTATACATCAAGACCAAAGCTTCATTACAAAATGTTATACGTCAAGGCTGAAGTAAAAGATGTTACACACAAAAACTTCAACAACAGATGTTACACCCCAAGGTTAAAACTTCAATACTAAATATTACGTGCCAAGACCAAAGTTGAAGCACCAGAACTTACACGCCAAGACCAAAACATTAGCACCAGACATGACACACCAAAGCTTCCTTTTTCTTATTGATGTTACACGCTAAGATATAAATCACTTTGTTACACGTCAAGACATATTTTATCATATTTGAATTACTAAAAAGCTTAACACCAATAAACCCAAGAACCTATTGTTACTAACCATGGTAGGCTTTTTGGTTTGTAGATCAATGATAAAGGGTTTTGTGAATGTAAACTAATAAACCTAAGAATATATTATTACCTTCCATATCATGCTTTTTGATCTGTAAATCGACGATAATATAACAAGATGATGAGAAATAGACAAAGAGATGATGGTGGTAAAATTGGAGAAAACTGAATGACAGGGGAGAAAAATAAGAGAGCAAAGCAAAACGAAGAGCACAACACACGAATAATGAGAGAAAAAAATTAAGAGTATTTAATTTGTTTGCAATAATTTTAAAAGCATTTTTATCATCTTATAGTTAAAATTGAATAAATAGAGTTAATTTTATGTTGAAAACTATTTCTGCAGTGAGTTTACGAAAATAACCATTTCTCGCAATTTCTTTTATTCGTAATATATAAATAAATTTAAATAATATATTATATTCGATGTAATGAAATACAATATTATAATAACAAGGATCATCGCCCATTCTTAGAAAACATGCTCTTTTTATTAACAAAACCAGCAGGTAATACAGAGGTTAGATTACATTGTTGAACAGCTAGGTAGTGCCAGTTTACAACAGCAATCTCCCATTATCCATGTACAAGAGCATAACTATTTTGTACATCTACAAGAGAAGACAAGCCATACTGCTAAAAGTTTCAACATTTGAAACCTCCACATGCAATAAGCCACAATATGATGATCAACACAAGAATAGCTCCTCCTACCATCAGTTTCATCTGGAGATTCTGCAGCCACATCTTCCGTCGCAGTTGCCGGCCTTGCCTCTGGAAGCTATCAGCCTATATCCAATACAAGCATATACATATTATGAACTTACTTTAGAACCCTTCCAGATTTCTTCAATCAATGAGAAAAAAGCACCAACCTGGAACTGTAAGTTTTCTGTTTTGTCCACTAGAAGTTCAATCTTCTCCCCGCGATCCAAAACCTGCACCAAAAAGCCAGAAAATTAATTATTGAATTTGTTGACAATCAAAAACAGTATCTATTATTTGTTTTTCTTTTGATGGTGAAGAAACAATATCAAACAGTTTGAAGAAGGAACACCATTAGCAGCAAGTTAGCATTTTCTACAAAATTCATAGAAAAATGTTCATAAAATCAGGCCTTCAATCATTGCCTTGGGAAATGGACTTTATGGTAGGAAGTTATCAATTCAGTGCTACAAAAGAAAACAAAAAGCCAGTCCAGAGTCCTCCATGAATATCTCCCAAGCACATGTATTGTACTTCGTCAGTGGCAAGTGCATGCATGATCACGAGAAAAACAGGTTTAAAAATTTTTGTTCATGATACTTGGATGCTCAATAGAAGTGACCACCCTTTGACACTTTTCTGGTGAAACTATTAAAAGGAAAAAGAAGAATAAACAAGGATTAATAAATCCCAAAAAAGAAAGGAGATTAACCAAAAGCAAAAGAGAGAATCTTTGCTCTGATCCATTCTTAAGTATATGCAGGGAATCTGCATCCGAGCATTTGTCTCATTGGTTGGTGCATAATCCTTCTGCCTAAAGAGCAGGATTCGAATCTCCCCTCCAATTATAAAAAAAAAAAAAAGTATATGCAGGGAATCCCGTGTCTGGTCGTCCACCAAACCAAGAACAAAATATTAACATAGCATACCTTTAGCAACCACATTTTCCATGCATTAGCCTACATTTTTCATGCACTAGTTTCAGGAGACTATGAACCTTAACTCTAGCTGCTGTGCCACTAGTTTCAGGAGACTATGAACCTTAACTCTAGCTGCTGTGCCACAGAAATACATTCATGTCAGATTTTAAATTGAAAATTTTGGAATGGAAAATTTAGGCCTTGTTAAATTTACCCATCAAACCTCATCCATGAGTAGGAATTTGTACTAACAGCTACAAGTTCCAAAGCATGAAAAGGCATGAGAAGACTTTCAAATAGAAGAGTTGGAGATTGATTTGGCTGGGGTTCTGTATGATGCCATGGCGTTTGAGCTGAGATCATATTACACCTCACTAAACTAAAGCACCACAAGGAGCTGGAAATACTTCTAAGTCCTTACCACAACAATGCTCAAATAAGCTGCATCATGCCTAGACTCATTAAATTTGACTGCCAAGTGTCAAGCTAAGCTTTGAATCAATAAATACTTGCTAAAATTGATTAAGCCACTAACTACACAGAAACTGCTTAGAAGAGTATAACAGAAGTTCTTCCAAGCCAGACTTGCCATATCTTCTGTCATGCTGTTCAGTATAAATCTTTGGTTATGCCATGCTAATTCTGCAGGTTAGAGAGTTTAACTCTTAAGGATTATTATTCTATATACTGGTGGTGGAACTCAAAAACTCCACAAACGGGTTTATTCACTTGACCAGTGTCCTACCTACAAATAAGCAAGTCAACAGTCATAAACTTAGCTAACATATTTAGTTATATGGACATGTGTCATGTGAATAAACCTGCTTGCAGAGTTTTTAAATTCTATCCCAGGGTATAGGATAATTATCCTAAGTTTAACGCAGCTGTGTCTAAAATGGTCTCTATGCATGCATATAAGGAAATCATCCTCTCCACTAACTGACATTAGCTTTTCACTGTGTGAAACAGTTACTACTTAAGAGGGAAATCAAGGACATAAGTAAATTACTTCAGAGATTACAGAGAGTTACAAGAAAACTCATTCATACTGATAAAAAGATTAACAATAATGTGGACACTTAATATGAAAGCCAATGCCAGAGCTGGATGACTAATGCATCTCATATGGTGGTCATGCCTAAAATGCAGTGGCAATTCCTTTGGACACTTGTGATACCATTTTCATATGTTTCCCATCCCTCCACTTCAGTCTTTAACAGCACCTTCGATTTAAAATCTCTTTGACCTAGCTAGAGCTTCTGTAATTCAAAAAGTACTATAAGAGAAGTTAAAATAGCATTAGGCAAACTTCAAATTAAAAGCCGTATAAAATGTAAAAAACTATTTGATAGTAGTATCTTTGTTAATTTTTTTTGCTGAATAAATAAAATAAAAAATTTAACCATTATCAATTCAAATCATAAGTTTTAAAGCAAGAGTAGTAAATAAAATAAATAAAATCTTTTGTTAATGGAAAATAGAACAAAACTGATTTTTATTGTCCAAAAGAAATCAGATAAAAACAAATAAAATCAAATGCAAGGTTAAGTAGAATAAAGAAAGATGAATTGTAGACAATAAAATGAGAATGTACAAAAATCTCATTCAATATTTGTTACTATGTAATAGTACTTTTTGAAGAAAACTTTTATTTATAACTGTCTAGAAGCTCAAATTAGCCACTGACATAAGCTAAAACTGAAAAAATTGGAGAGCCAAACACTTTGCTTCTGCTGTTTTAGTAGAATAACTCTTCCATAAGTTGGGCCATGCGCCCACTTATCCTTCATTGGCCATTTTTTTTAAAATTTTTTGAACCTGGAAATCTTAACAAACCAAGTATTATTTTACAAAGTGAACACCAAATCACAGCAATAGAAAATTTTGAACTGGAGAAGGTAAGTTTACTTGGTGTACATTCGAGACAAATAAGTATCACACTGCAGTTTGTAGGAAATAGCAAAGAAATAAGGTTCTGAAGCATCAGAGCAAAGAAAGATGCACTGCAAGTCCAAAATATCGTGAATACACCACAACTAGCTAGAAATATTCTTTCTTATCTCATTAATATCATCACTAAATCGAGGTGGCTGAATTTTGAAGGCTAAGAACTCTGTCCCAAGTAAATTTGATCATCAACTAGACCCCACTATACTCAAAGACTAGTCACAACTTACCAGCTACACATAAAAACAGAACCACTAAATTTAAGAATAAATAAAGCTTATACCCCCCAAGTTACCATCTACCTGGCCAAAAGCATGAAGTAGCAGCTCCAATTCTTAGTTCAAGGGGAACAAGTTTATAGCCTAATATAAATATCAAGACCTTCTAAGTTGAAAACCTTTGACAGAAAACCAACTACAGAAATTTTGAACTTTTTTTAGTTCACTACATTTGTGGCAACTTTTTCAAGGTATTTCAAATTTGAAAGGCAAATTCGGCCACCCTTTTCATTTATACAAATACCTATGAAGACTTTGTTTCTAAAGCCTCAAAACCCAAAGCAGATAATGCAAGCTACAAGTAGCCATGCAGCAATCACAAAGAAAAAACTCTGAATGGTAAAAGCAATAAGAACTAGTAATTGAAAGGTTCCGATCCATCTCCATCCAACCCAGAATCTGCTTGCCCTAGTCAATCAAATTTGCCATTAGCTTAACTGTGAAGAGAAAATATAGAAGCAAGAAAAGGCAGAGCCCTCTTTTAACTCCTAATCACAAAACATTACTCAATAGAAGAGTCTGAATGCAAATCCAGCATGAGCTGTCTTCACATAGCCATTGCTGCGGATTTCTATCATTAGTAATACCAAGGATATCAGAAAGATCAAATCACTTATAAAGTACTATCACAAAACATACCATCCATCATGCCAAGAAAGAGATTCTGAAACCATTTTGCACTCCAGACTATAGCACAATTTCATGTACTCTAATCCCTTCAGAATAGGTCCTAAACCCATACAGCAAAGTGATAGAGATGCAAAGCTCCTTCCATGAATCCCCAAGGAGTTACAATAATTCTTGTTATGCATTCATTCAAACCCTCAATTCTCTTTTCAAGGGGAAGGGATTAGTGGGGGCTGCTAAGTAAGATACAAACATACAACACGAAGCTTTGTGTAGATTTTTACCTTGTCTTAGATTTGGCTAAAAGGTGCCCAAAAAGAGGATACAGACACATGGATACTTTGTAAAATTGTAGAGGACAATACTAGAAAAAAGCCAGATGATCTGAAAAAATTGGGACAAATTTATTTGACACAAATCCTTTTTGAAGTATTAATGGTGTCCTAGTATAAAAAACTAATACTAAGTGGGCATCTGATTTTGTTGTTATACATATAAAAGCCTCACTAGAACTCGGGCTACACAAAAGAAGGTTGCCCTAACCCATTCCATAAACCCCAATGCTCCCATCCCCAAGATTCAAACCTAAGACCTCCAAGTTAGAGTCTCAAGTTCTAACCATTGGAGGGTCACTATTTGAGACTAATTGGACCTAAGCTGACTCAAAAGCAATATAGTTCAGAACAATCATTCTTTTTTGTTTTTTATATGGCCAGATGCCAAGATAATAATGTTATATGTGCATGAATATGAAGCATGGCTAGATGCTTAAAAAGAAACCCAAACAGTTAGTTGAAAAGCAAAACCCCAAAAATTTGACCAAAGAAAGCCACATGGTGGGCCTACTGCCGGATATCTAGTATCCCCTTCTCCTTCTCTTAATCTCATACCCTTTTCCTCCCTTCTATGTACCCTCTTCCATGCCCTCACTTAATTCGGTCATTTTTACCTCATATTTATCCCCTTCATCCTCATAATTTGCTCTCTTAGATACCCTCACAATTTGTCCTTCCCTCTTTATTTTGCAGAGGCATCTAGGTGCAATTTCATTTTTGATTTGTGGATTTTGTGTGATTGTGCGTAGAAATGGTTTAATAGCAATTTTATATTTGAATCTTCTCTTAAGAAGGAGTCACGTCCAAATCTTCAGCATCAAATCAGACAGCTATTCCATACCAATACCAATGCCATCATATCAGGTAGGTCTAAAACCAGTTATAAACTGCAAGCAGAAAATAACAATAAACTTCAGTCCAGGAGTTGTTGCACCAGCAATAATACCGTTTTCCTCCAATCCCTCCAGCATAAGACCCTTAATTTGGACACAAACTTCTTCGGAGAGAGAGAGAGGGAGAGAGAGAAGGTGGGGGGGGGGGGGAGTTTCTTCTTTCAATTTTCTCCCTACCATTAATACCCTTTAAATTATCATGATAATCCACATGAAATATGTACCTTCATTGTTAATTATCAACTCACATTATATATACTACTACATAGACTAAAAGAAAAATAAAATGGGTATGAACAATACATTTCGATGAAGATAAATAATGCTAAGAAAGATGGGGTGCACTTCGCAATGCATAATAATAGCTATCACTTTCAGAGCATAAAAAGTCTCTGCATTGATCTATTTAGTTATAAACCACAAAATACTGAAGAAGAATTCCAACAAATCAAACTTCCAGTTGCAAAGCCCACTGTTGGCTGGTTAGAGACATACAGTGCTCTGGTTTCACTCTTTCATTAGTTAAAAGGTCATATATATGAGTACATACCAACTTTTGAGACATAAAATGTCCAGAAATAGATAATAAAAATTTCAACACTCATAGAAAGAATACAGCTGACATGACAGCTGAGAAAACAAAGTCAATTCCTAATCCGTGCTTCTCCTAAACTTGATAGTTCGCATGTTCCACTATAGTTTTTCTTTTCTACAGCCCCATCAACCCTCTTTCAGTAAAAAATTCTAAAATGAAGAAAACAAATCAAGACTAACACAATATTACAAGTTGAAGATTTATCAGAAAGTGCAAGGATACCATAGAAACATATAAACTAGCCATTGGAAAAGAAGATTGTTATAAAATACTTATTCTCTACTTTCTAAGTTATACATCCATTTTTTTCCACAACTATTCCAGTTTCCAAGAAAAGAAATGCATACCTTCTCAATGTTATCCATCATAATCCCCTTGACCTCAGTTATTTGAGCTTTTAATTTTGAGAGCTTACTGATTTCTTCTGGATTGTTCATACAATATTGCATGTGCTCCTTAAGCCTTGGTCTGTTATACAAAGCATTGAATTACAGGCTAGTATTCATTCTACTAGAACTACTAAAAGAATACACTATCTTGTATATAAGACAGCACAGGTAATCAGCCAAAATAACAACTTAAACTTGCCAAGTATATACGCACCCAAATTCTCTATCAAGATTATACGCAATGCTAAATCGATCTTCAAATAAGTCATCGTCCTCATCATCATCAGCTAGAGGGTGCAGATCCTCGTTCTTAATGCTTGCACCATATCGCTGTTTAAAATCATCTTGCACGCGTTCGAGAAAAACAAAAGGCACACTCCTTCCAACTGATTCATCTGCCACAACCAGAAAAACTGCACATGGAAACAAACATTGTCAACCGCATATTTTGACATCAGAAATTTGACTGACACAGTTTTGTTAAGGCATGCACCAAGGCACAATGCCAGACAACAAAAGCACCTCTGACTGTTTTAGGCAAGGTGCATTTGGTCGGGTGCACCAGGCACACTTTTTTTGTAAAGTGGTAGGCGCAAAAAAGGCCTGCCTGATTGAAGTTCTCTTTCATTTCATTTATTTTAATTTTTTTCATTAGCTGAAGCTTTAATAGCAAAAAAAGGGATAATATCAAACACTTTACTTCTCAATGGTTGAGTATTCAACAACAAACTCAAGACTATAAGGAAATCATACACAATGACCAAAAAAGGGAAAAGGAAATTTTGTATGTTTTGTAGGATAGAAATGGACCACTCTTTAGAGTTTATAATCAAAATTTTATATCTTAAGCTTATTTTATACATATATACACACACGACAACATACAAAAACACACACATATATACATTGTGCCAGATTTCACTCAGGCAAGTGCTGTTTCTATGGCCCGAACCTTAGGCAATATAACGGGTCTAGTCCCTAGAGTGCACCTTGCACCCTTGACATCAATGGACTGACATTAAGAAATTATAAGAAATAGTACCAAATCCATTGTCAATGAGGAAGTTAAATGTGTGCCCATCACATGAATATGTGAACTTGCTGCTATTTGAAGGCAGCTTCTGTAAACATTGAACAGCAATGGTACTAAAGTTCCCAGAATATGACGTGTGCTCTGCTAGAACAACAGTTCCTTTAGCAACAAAGCTATAAATCAAGCCTTTTTGATTCATTTCTCAGCTGGATCTTCTGACGTCTCAAGATCCACAAAAGAAGTTGACTAGATCTGCACATTGACATTAACTTAGAAAAGATCATATAAAAATTAAATAAAAAACCTTTGTTCTTTCCTTAACAAGAAAGCAATGCCAAAACACAAAAAGGTATACAGTTTAGGCGAAGCTCAATGAATTTAGGAAAGACAAATGCAACTGAAGTTGAATGAATCCACTGAGCTTCTCGGCGATAAGGAAAATACATGACTGAACAAAAAGACAAGTTAAATTTAGCTAAATTTTGAAACTATCAATTCATGCAAAACATGGATGGTAAGTGAAACAAGGAATATATCCCTATACTCGCCAAATTCAATTCCCAAAAAGGAAATTAAACAAAACAAAACAATTATTCAGCAGATCTTATTCAACAAAAATAACAAGTTCATTTGAAGCAAATAACTGCTCCCCTCCGAGAACTAAACCCTAATGCTTTATTGAATTCCCAGTAAAATCCCAAAGAGAAAAAAGAATAAGCACAGCTGTATTGTCTTTCTAGACGTGGGTTTTTGATTTTACTATGAAATCTTCGACTCCCCCCTAAATCGTAGCTAGCAACCAAACCAAAGAGGTTAAGGACTCAAATTAGAAACATTTGGTCGATCTAACGAAAGATGATGCAATTTTAAAAGAATATGAGATCGAAATTTACCAATGAAATCAAAGACCGAAGAATCTTAACCAAAAAGAGAAAAACAGAGGAGAAGAGAGAACCTGAAGAAGTTGGTTCGTATTGTTTCTTGGCGTTAGGGGTGAAGCGACGTGGGCGAAGCTTCTTAGGACCGTGGAAATGGAAGTTGTATTATTCACGCGAGCAAGAGTAGAGGTGTTCAAGTTAGCCGTAAGGCCCCCAGATCACGCTTTAAAATATGGATTTTTTAGACAACAGCATGTTTGAACTCTTATAAAAATAATATGATAAAATAACTTATATTAATTTTAATTTTAATTAAAATTATTATAAAAGATATGTCATTTTCGAACATCTAATAAATCAAAATAAAATAAATTTATTTTAATTTTATATATAATTTTAAATGTTAAAATAAAAAAACTCATAAATAAATGGAATAACTCTCAACTTGTATAGTAATAAGTATAGTAATAATAGTATTAGATTTTTTAGTAAAGAAGAGAAAAAAAACCATTTAAATAGTATTTGAAAATAATTTTAAATTTTTAAGTCTTCTTTTTTCTTAATATTTGTAATAACAAAAAAATTCTTAGATTTTACTATTTTGTTATTGAATGTTCTATTTTTTTTTTTTAGTAGTATTTGTAGAGAAATAGAGAAAAAGGATATCGCGATTTTGCGTTGGAGAAAGGTGATTTACAAAACGAGGGAGAGGAAAGGGAGATTGATTGAGAGAGAACGATATTTAAAAAAGAGAAGAAAAAGCTCCTCTTTAGAGCTTTTTTAAGCTTTTTTTTTTAATTTTGCTATTTAAAATAAAGCTATTTTTTTTCAAATAACTTATCAAAAATCATGTTTTACTTAACTTATGCTTTTAAAATATAGATAACCTGAAAAAAAAAAACTAGACCAAACAAACACTTAGTCTCGCTTAAAATATTATTATATTAATAAAATAATAATATATTTAAATATATAAAATATTCAAATAAATATTTATTATTAATTATTGATTTATTCAAAATTTTATTTATTATTTTATATTGTGTGACACTAAAGTACTATGTTTACGTATTATAACTGATAATGATGTGACATGTAACATATTATAATTGATGATGACATAACATATTGATTTGATATGATAACATGATTATATGATATTTTTCTCTATTCGTATAAATATCATGTGAATATAAAATAACAAATGACATTTTAATTAATAACAATTACTTAATTATTAGTCATAAAAACTTATTTAACTCAAAATAAAAATATAAAAATTTAATTGAATATAATAAAATGATAGTAACTTATTTTAATTTTTTCGAATAGTTTAAGGGTTTATTTAAGTATTATACCCTTATAATTATATATTTGAAATTTATAACAAAAACAACACCTTGAACACCTTACTAATATAAATGATAGTGTTGTAGGATGCATGGATAATTAATTCAAGTGTTTTGTTCAAGACATTTTAAACAAATCTTCGCGAATCTTATGAGTTGCAATAACATGAACCTAAACATTAGTTACCACATGAGCATTTTGTTCATTGATTAATGCATGATTTACCTTTCAAAAAATATACAGTTTGAATCCTACCTCTCCAAACAAAAAAAACCTAAACATTAGCAACCAACTATCAAGTTAAAACAAAATGTCTTGTATCAATCTAAACATTAATAGCCACAATATTTTTTTATCTATAAGTGCATAATTTTAGCTGCAATTATTGTTATGTAACTAAATTCTTCAGATAACACTTAATACATTTGTCATTTAACTTCACTATATAAAGTATAATCAATTAAAACATATGTATGAGAATTACAATAGATTTGTCAAAAGGCCTTTGTCTTTATAAGTAGACAATTTTTTCTTGGAAAATATTGTACTAATCAGCTCTCACTCTTGCTCAAATAAACTATCTTCTCCTACTTCATTTCTCATCAAATTTTTTTAAATTTTTTCACTTGCAAAATTTTTCTGAGACATGTAACTCTTCTCTTTTTTTTTTTCTTGATTCTTCAATTCTCTTTTTCTCTCTTTGTTCATTTTTTCGTTTGGTTATTAAGAAAAGGCTTGGTTGGCATGGATCTAAAGAAATCTCAAGAGATTTTCTCTAATTATTTTATTTTATATTTTTTTTGTTATTTTTTCAAATTTATATGGAATTTGAATTTTGGAGAGTTTAAACAAATGTTGAAGAGTTTTTATCGTGCAAGCTTCAGTTGCTTGTATAGTCCCTTATTCAAGTGCTCTCTCTTTGTCTTCTCATTTTCATTTTATTTTGAGCATGATTTATGTAATTCAAATTTAGATCAGGGCTTCTTATAATATTAATTAAGGATTTTATAAAGTTCTAGTTTATATATTTCTTGTTAAATTGTGTTCATGTCAAAGATACTTTGGGTATCTTTTTTTTTTTAATGAATTATGAGTTTAATATGACTAATTACAAGAAAGGTAAAATCTTTTCTTTTTTGGTTTCTTTATGGTTCATTTTTGTTGTTTGAGAAAATGTATAATTAAGATTAAGGATGAATATAGTAAGGTTTTGACTTTTATTTGATGTATTATTAATGCATAAATTCTACATAGTGTTAATGAATTATACGTGGAGAGTAGATTTAAATGTATAAAAAGCCTTAAAAGTAAATACTAATATATTTTTAATGGGAAACATTTAAATGTATGAACATTTACTAACCTGTATAATGTAAAATTGATAGATCATTTCCTATTTGAAAAAGTTTTAGAGTAAAAGCTAAAACTAGTAAATACATTTTCTTTATGTTTCTCAAGAATCAATTTATCAAGAATCAAACTCAATTTAATAGAATTTTTTTATTTTTCTTGCATCCTTTATAGAATGGATAGTTACATGCTTGATTTTTTTTTGCTTTGATTATCATTTACATGGTAGATTTTCAATGTTTATGCTTTGTAATACGTTTACATACTTTACGATTTGGCCACGAGATGGCTTAGAACTTTGTCTGTTTTAAAATTTATCTTTGTTCTAAATATTAAGCATGAGACAGTGCACATGGATTTTTAAAGTTATATACAGATATGTATATATCAAATTGTTTTTATATCTTGGGTGACTTTGGTATCAGAGCCACCGGAGAAAAGGTATTTCTTGAAAGATTTCATCATTGTATAACATTGCTTTTATTTTTTGAGTTCTGGTTTTAATTGCTTTATTAGTACTTTATCAATTTCTGCTGAGATCTAAAGATAACAGTTTAGGATATGGATTAGGCATTAAAGACAACTCTCCTTCTTGTAGGCAGAAAAAAATATTGTCGTAAAAGTAGTAGAAGCCCCTTTTAATAGGAAAATAATTTCATAGTTATAAAATGCTCTTTTTTTAAGAACTACCTCTTGTTCCAGCTCGACATCTAACCAAACCCAATCCGTTAATGAAGAAAATGTTCATTATGAAAATATTATTCAAGAAATAGATAATTGGGAAATCCCTAGAGTTCCTCAAAATCAAATATATAAATTCTCAACTTTTCATGCTTTACATTTAAATTCTTTCTGTGGATATCTGATCAAAATTAAAAAAAAGGGATACTTATACAAAATCAATATGAAAACATCCATCTTTTGGATCAAAAAACAATTGAAAACCTCAAAAACCACAAATATAATTATATCCACTTTGGATTGGTACAAGTAGGAGCTAAACCTCTTGCTAAAGAAGGACTAGATACATCCATCCTTATAGCTCTAAGAGATAAAAGATATCTACATTTTAATAATTCTTTGCTAATAACAGTTAAAATAAGCCTCTGTAGAATACCAATACATTTCAATTGTTTCCTAAATTTCATGGTATCATTAAAGGATAGAAATATCATAAATTCTTTAACGCTTCAAATTCAAACACATAATTATAAAATGATGCTAAGGTTAAAACCATTAACCTTGGTATACAGATTATATTATAAAGCTATGTACTCTGTTATCAATACTAAGGCCTTGATTCACAGCCCAAGAGGAAAAACTCTCTTACACAATGATACTCAGAACCATTCAATGGCATGAAGTACAACTTCCAAATAGATGAAAACTCGAAGGATCCACGACTCTTGTTACCATCCAAACTACTGAAATAAATCATGTAACAGAATATAGAGATGGTTCTGTAGAACTTGTATTCAATAAACCTCCAAGAATACCTCCAAAACAGTCTTTTGATCTAGGACATAGCACAGTGTCCATAAGAAGCCTAAACATTTTAGGAGAAAACTTGTCTACACATGGAACAGACTTTAGAACTGCTAGAGCTTCTGTTTCTTTTATACCTTCCACCATTAAGACAAATTTACAGGGAATAAATAATTCCTCAAATATATCTCAACCCATATATAATAGGTAAGAAAACAACCCAACAAATTCTCCCAATATGTCTCCAACGTATTCATCAACAACTAATAATCTAAATATAAATACAAATAATACAAAAAACTCGAAAATATTTGTATTAGAAAAAATTTGTAATTGATAAAGCATGGTGTAGAAAACCTTTTTATTATAATAAAAACAAGCAAAAAAGAGAAAATTATTTCAACACTTACTAAAACGAGAAAGAAGAAATCTTACAAGAATATTATAATTTTATGAACAAACATAAAATTCTAATAAAATTCTTTGAATGGTTTGAAAGATATTATTCAAAATTAATAAATATCATAAAAAATGTAACCAAATGGCAAACTACTAGAGGAGAAGTTGAATCTCAACATCCTCATTTGGTAGAAGTTCAATATTCACACAAAAATATAGGGATAAGAGCAACTCCCTTAAGAATGAAACCTTCTGATTTAGGAGAAACAATCTCTTCAAGAGACATAAAAATGATAATCGAACAAAATAACTATACAAATTTGAATCTCCACACTATTTCAAAACAATTAGAAAATTTAGAAACTTTGGTAGAAAACCAACCCAAATCCACACAAAATCTATCAAAGTCACCCAAGGATCTTCGGAGTTGAAGAAAATGTATGTAATTGAACAGAAAGGTTTGAAATGATTTTTATTGATGATTTTGATAAAAGATGATTTTACAAGAGAGAATTCTTGAACTTGAAAACTCTGCCTTCTCTTTTCATTTTTTTGACTTTTTATAGGCAGGTTTTGACATCTACATTTGCATTTCATTTTCATTTAACAATTTACATTTCATTTCCATTTATGTTTTAAAAGACTGATTGGATTCCTCTTGTCTGGATCATTGCAGAGGCATATTGGATTCTTCTTGTCTGGGCCATTACAGAGGCAGTCTTTTCTTTTTCTTCTTTTCTTTTGCATTAATGGTGTCCCATCTTCTTTTCTCATGATTCTTCTTATCTGAGTCACTTTCTTGTCTTTTTCAGCATTATTGGAAGATTGGTTATTGGGGACCCATCTTCTTTTCTTTTCCTGGTGATTCCTTTTCTTTGTGAGTCATCATGCACTTGTCCTCGTGATTCCTCTTGTCTAAATTATCATGCAGAGGCTGCCTATACTTTTGATTATCTTTTTCTTCTTAGAGGAATATAATCTTCATCTTGAGTTAAGTCAGTTGTTTCTCTTGATAACGTTGTGTCTCCTGGCTCATGCTGAGAATCTTCTTGATCAGAATCAAGGGAACTAAGTATTTCTGCCATAATTCTCTTATATTCAGCTTTATTTTTTGCTTGGGCCAGTAGAGCACTTGCATTTGATTTGGCCTGCAAAAATCTTGAAGTTTCTTGAGATGTTTGTGCATTCTTGCAGAGTCTTGGGTTTTTGTTGAACCAAGTTTCAAGGAACTATAGATCATATTTTCTCTCATCAAATTTGTCCCATCATTTGGTCTTGAACTTTCAAATGACCATTAGTGCTCCAGTATGAGGATCAGTGTCGTAGGAATAGTGTCACGATCCGGCACTCCCTTCGAGCCAGTGACAACCGCTGCGAAGTCTCGGTAAATATTCATTACCTGGTATGTCAATCGAAACCTTGCAAGGCTCTTGCATCAGTTTTCCACTTCCCCTATGAGCAATAGTTACTAAATATCGAGTTTTAAGAGAATATAAACTATTTTAGATCGAAAACAATCAAAATAAAATTTTGACCACATAGGGGTATTTTGGTCATTTTTACCTAAAAGTTTCGAAACCTGATAAAAATACAACGTATGGTAGAAAGATATCTATTTCCGTTTAAAAATAAATTTTTGTACTCTAAATCATCCATTTGGAGTGAAAAGTTGGCTAATTAGACTAAATAAAAATATTCGATAATATATTCTATTTTCATATAAAACAATTTTTATAGAACTATGCATAAATAATTTTTGTAGCGTGAGAACAAAATAAATTCATACACATAGTGATACAGTAAACCAGGTATACAAAATTATCCTACAGTGGCATATGGACCCCGAGATAACCAAAAGTGTGCTAGAATGTAGACCTACAATTTCCAAGGAAGTAAGTCCAAAAGAGATCCTTGATGAAATCGACTGCCTACAGATTATCCTGAACCTGAAATGGTTAAAAAAAGAAAGGGTGAGTTTTCATAAACTCAGTGAGTAAACAAAGTCCGTTATTAACATCTAAAGTCGAGTAAATGGAGACAGTTAACTTTTCATCATACCATTATCCACAACATTTTGTACTTGTTTCAAATCATATATATAAAACAACATATTTCATTATAATACACATCTCGACTTATAATTTTCTAAAAAACTTGGCTCGTGCCAAAAATCATACTTGGTGATACCTTGGCCGAGGCATTCAACCGGATCCGCCAAGGTTATTAAGTTAACAACTACTCATAAAAACATAATTTAGCCATCCCTTGGCGTTGGCAGAGTTCATCCTCAAGTGGTGGTTCAACGTGAAGTGAACTCTATCATACCTTAGAAGATATCCTCCGCGCCTCTCATACTAAGGTAAATATAACGGGGTTTACCGTGCCCCTCTAATAGGCTGGTCCACGGAAACCCACCTACTGCAGTGGCTAATTAAATAACCCACCAATCAATAAAATTTTGACAGCATAACGTGGCTAACATAATACTACCTAGCCTGTCAAAGGAAAACAACAGTTTATATATTTCACAACTCAAAAACCCAGCCACATATGTCATCACGTATTAGTTCATAAATCATCAACTCTAAACATTGGTACGTAAACTTAAATATATAGGCAACATCAAAGGTTGGTCTCCACATACTCTCATTTTCAAAAACATTATTGAATTGTAAAATAATTCATAAACCTTATTCCTTAAATCGATTACTAGTCATAGAACATAAAATTCATTTAGGTTCAATATTCTTAAAATCATAAAAACGATTGTAAAAATACTTTAGATGGATAAGATGAACAGTGGTTACTCACTTTGACGGGAATTTACAACACTCTTATTCTTGATCCTCGGGTGTAATACCTTTGCCCTTATCCGAGGGCTCACCACCTATACATAATGTGTAACAGGAAATTAAATATACTTATGCTAAATTGTAACAAAACTATTCTATGTTCTATATGAATGCATGCAATAAAATGGGAGGTGTTCAGCCTATCGCGTACTATACACTATTTAATCGGTCAAAACGTCCAATTCTATTCCAATTAATTTATTGTACTTTCAGTACTCCCCAAAATTCCACACATTTCAATAAAAATCTATTCTAAGTGAAATTACCAAAATATCCTTCATTATGGTGCAAATTGCTAACTAACGTGAGTAAAATTTTTCGGTACCCGTTTTCGATTTTCGGTATTCCTAAGCACCAAATACATCTAAATGACATGAAAAACAACCAAATTCATCATCAATCCTCACCCATAAAATTCAGCCAAGGTAGATTTTATAATGGGCATGTGGATTTCTTGCTTAATTTTCATACTAAATGTAACTAAACACCTAAAAACACTAAATTACTTTGAAATTCAACTAAATTCATCACCAACTTTCTCTCTCTAAATTTGGCCAGCATATTGCCCCTCATGAAAACTTGAATTTAATTCATGGAAAATGGAAAAGAATGCATGGGCAAGATGAATTTCAAGCTTAATATTAAAAATCTTACCTTTAGTCACCAATTTCTTGAAAATTCAACAAATTTTCCTTAGTTTTTCCTCCCTAGGGTTTTTCTTTTCTTTTCTTCTCTTTTCTGCAGGTGCTGGTCGGCCTTGAAATGCTGAGTGGAAGAGTGTGGGCTGGTTTTTAAATGGCAATATAAAAATATTTAATTTTTGACACATGTCACCTTTTTATTGGTCCACTTGTTTTAACTTAATTTTTAAGCCTTTTCTCACCACCACAAATGCTCTAATATTTATCCATAGCATAAAATAATAATAGGTAGAATTCTGGAGCCTGACAAATGTCATGGTGGTGTAAAATTACAATTTTGCCACTAGGGTGATAAAATTACCATTTTACCCCTTATGCTCTGAAAAATACCAGAATTACAATTTTTTTTTCACTTCTTAACCTCAAATCATACTCCAATACTCAAATCATACTCTAATAAGTCAAATGTGGTCAAAAATCTTTTCTAAAAATTCTCATTTTGTCCCTAGGTGGTAAATGACCATTTTGTCCCTAGATAGTGAAAATTTCAGTTTGACTCCAAATTGATCCTCGGACTCCATATCACCATATTAAACCATTCTGGTACTTTAATATCCTTAATTTCATCTCAAATTCTCTATTTGATCTAGTTCGAGGCTTAAATCAACTTTGTTGTACCTCTAGGTACAATACCTACTTTTGTAAATTTTTCGGGACTCTCCTAGCATGCAATCATGCTATCATCACATGTATATCATGACAAGTATTTTATGAGGTCGGGCTTTACACATAGTCGCATGATGTGATCCAAAAAAGATTAATTTGGAGAAAAAATGTATTGAAACATGTAATTTGTCTTGATCAGGTTCATGTTGAAAATTATGAGAAAATTTTTGGTATAATTCATCAATATTTGAAGGAAGTATTTCTCTTAATGGGACAAACCAATTCCACCAATGTGAAAACCATAGTGGAAATTTATATTGATTTCCATATTTGAAAAACATTAACTAAGAATGTCTAGTATGTTTGTTATTGAAGAGAAAAGTATTAAACCATGCCTGTTGATAATCCCAATAATTAAACATTGGGCAGTGGTTGGTAGTCATTGTGAATTTACTTAGAAATTTTTGAAATTGGTTTAAATTTTCTCCCCAATCAATGGGTTGAAGTATTTTTAAAATTTGGGCTGTTGAACGGGTGATCAAACTAGGGTAATGTTTTGTCAGTATAATGTTTAAAACAAACAGATAATGTTTGGATTAAAATATTTTCATAATACTGTTAGGACTTTGTAAATCCCATGATTTAAAATGCCACCCTTGAAAAGCCTTTCTTATTGAAATATTGAGGGCTTTTTCATAAAAACCTTTTTCTATTAATAAAACATTTTGAATAGATCTTTTTTGGTAATATTGTGTTGAAGCCTTTTGGGAAGGTAATTGTGTTCAGGAAAGTGTTTGGGATGTAGGAAAGATCGTCTGAAGGGATTTAGGCTGACTTAAGATGATCACTTTTCCTTTGGATGATTCAAGTGCCGAGACGGCAATTTGGTTAATAGGAGTGTTTTTTTTCTTATCGGGAAGCTAAGGCTAAAGCTGTTTCTAGCGATTGTGAAAGGGATTCTATCCATTTCTTGATTTGTGAATCTAGCTCATTTGGGTCTTGGGCATCTTGGTATTGGTCTTGGGTTTTTGAGGAATTTCCTTGTTCTTCTTGGGTACATATTTCGTACCATGATTTGATGGTTTCTGGATGGTTTCTTTTAGAGAGTTGTCTCTCTTTTCTTCCTTTTCTTTTCCTTTTTTTTTATGCTCTTTTAATTTTGGAAGCATGGTTTCCCCTGTAAAAATTCTCTAGTGAGAAAATCAAGTAGAGAATTAGATTCTTCTTTGATATACTCTATATCAAAATCAAATATGCACAAAATTGCTTGCCATTTGGCAAAAATTTGTTTTGATGCAATGTTTTGAACATCTTTTTGTAAAATTTCTTTGGCCAATTTACAATCAATCCTCAAAAGAAATTTTTGATTTAATAAATCACTTTGGAATTTTGAAACACATAAAACTATTGACAAAATCTCTTTTTTGATAGTACTATAATTTAGTTGAGTAAGGGTCCAATGTCTAAAAGTGGATTGGACTATATGCTCTTTTTGATTTTTTACTTGTTTGAGGATTCCACCATATCCTATTTCTGAAGCATCTGTTTCTACTATTTTTGGAGCCTTGGGGTTTGCTAGGTGCAAACAAGGGAGTTCTTTGATGTATTTCTTAATTTGTTTTACTGCTTCAGTGTGAGTGGAGGTCCAAGGGGTGGGATTTTTCTTAAGTCTTTCATGAAGGGGTTTGTAGACCTTACTAAGTCGAGGATAAAAGTCAATGACATAATTAAGACTTCCTAAAAATCGTTGGAGTTGTGTTTTCTCCAGGATTTTATTAGGAAAGTTTTCAGCAAATTTTATGGATTTTTCTATTGGAGTCATAGTCCCTTGAGTCACATAATGACCTAAGAACCTAACCCTAGTTTGGAATAAACTTATTTTGGATTTGGAGATTACTAGTCCATTCGTTTTAACTGTGTTAATAAATATCTTAAGATGCTTAAAATGTTTCTCAAAATTATCTAAAAATACTAAAACATCATCTATGTATACTATAGTAAATTGAGAATATGGATTGAATATTTCATTCATTATTCTTTAAAACTCTGATGGAGCATTTTTTAAGCCAAAGGGCATAACATTCCATTCATATTGTCCAAAAGGAATAGTAAATGTTGTTTTATATCTTTCTTTTTCCTTGATCTGGATTTACCAAAATCTTGATTTCATATCGAATTTTGAGAAAATTTTTGCATTACATAGCTTTTGTAATAAGTCTTTCTTGTTTGGATTTGGATATCTGATCCATTCTAATGCTTTGTTTAATGGTTTATAATTGATTACTAGTCTTGGTGTTCCTCTGTAAAACCCGACCCTATAATACATGTCATAACATACATGCATTGAGTAGCATATTATTACACTAGGAAAGCACTTCAGAAGATAGACGAAACTCGGTATTGTACCAAACGGTACACTTGAATTGATTTAGCATCGAACTAGTTCAAATAGGAATTGTAGGATGTAATTTAATATTTTATAGTCCAGAAATGACTAAAAATGATTGTTCGAGTTCGAGGGTTCATTTGGGTAAAAATTAGAAATTTTGATGTTCAAGGGCAAAAATTATCATTTTGCCACCTAAGATAAAAATTTGATCATGGAGTGAAATTGTTTATCAAGATTAACTATTTGGAGTATAATTTAATTATAGGAAGTGAAAAAGTTTAATCTTGGTGATTTTTGGAGTGTAGGGGCAAAAATCGTAATGTTGCCACCCACGGACAAAATTTGAGATTTTGAGAAAATTCAGATCACATTTGACAAATTGGAAAATGGAATGAGTATAAGGGATGAAAAATATGTCTATGGGCAATTTTTCAGTTTTTGGGGCAAAAATGTAATTTTTATCTTTTATGGGGTTAAAAGTGTAAATTTCAAAAATTACTCCACCAAGACTTTGGATAAGTCTGAGAATTTTATCTAAGCTATGGATATGTGGGACAAGTGTATGGTGAAAATTTGGAAACAAATGGATGAAATTTTAAAAACAGACCAATGGGAAAGTGACACATTACATTTTTTAATGGTTTAATATTATTTTAATGAAAAGTCAGCCCATTTAAACCC
>NC_030859.1:14294224-14308995 GCF_000208745.1 Theobroma cacao | reverse complement strand
ATTGGTATCAGAGCTTTTGGTTTTAAAGATAAGAGCTTTTGGTTTTAAAGATAAGAGTTTTTGGTTTTAAAGTGGTTTTAAAAAAATTACAATATCAGTGTGGCCCCGGATTAAGTTAAGTTAGGTTGAATAGAATGTATGCATTTTCATATAGAGCCTAAGGTTCCCTAAGCTTACTCGTTTTCTCTTATAGATTATTATGCCTCCTCGACGCGGACGCTCACCTCTCACTAGATCGGTTGGGAGGGGAAAATGTCGTTCCCAACGTCGTCAACTAGATGCAGTAGGGGAAGAATCGACTGCGTCTACCATTCGGGCAGCACCTACTGCTGAGCAGGCCGATAGTCCTCCACATCCTCCACTTCCTCCGCCACCTACGGGTATTCCCACCATGCCTACTGAGGCAGCACAGGCATTGGCAGCTTTCTTTACTGCAATGGCTGGTGGAGCTCCGACTGGTCAAGTTCCACCTATAGTACCACCAGTTACTCCTTTAGTTCCACCATCGGTACAAGATGTATCCATTTCCAAGAAGCTAAAGGAGGCTAGACAGCTCGGTTGTGTGTCTTTCACGGGTGAGTTAGATGCCACTGTGGCAAAGGACTGGTTTAATCAGGTTTCAGAGACTCTCTTTGATATGAGATTAGACGACGACATGAAGCTGATTGTGGCTACGAGATTATTAGAGAAGAGGGCTCGTACTTGGTGGAATTCAGTGAAGTCCCGTTCCACTACTCTTCAGACGTGGCTCGATTTTCTCAGGAAATTTGATGGTCAGTATTTCACTTATTTTCATCAAAAAGAAAAGAAGAGAGAATTTTTGAGTTTGAAACAGGGAAATCTAACTGTAGAGGAGTACGAGACTCGTTTTAACAAGTTAATGTTATATGTGCCGGATCTGGTGAAATCTGAGCAAGATCAGGCCAGTTATTTCGAGGAAGGGCTCCATAATGAGATTAGAGAGCGGATGACAGTGACTGGTAGGGAGCCGCATAAGGAGGTGGTACAGATGGCTTTACGAGCTGAGAAGCTCGCGACTGAGAATAGAAGGATTCAGACTGAGTTTGCAAAAAAGAGGAATCCTGGTATGTCTTCTAGTCAGCCAGTAAAAAGAGGCAAGGACTCAGCGATTTCAGGGAGTACTACTTCTGTTTCCGTGACATCTCCTCGACCTCCATTTCCACCATCACAACAGAGACCTTCGAGGTTTAGCAGATCTGCTATGACTGGTTCTGGGAAGAGTTTCGGAGGTTCTGACAGATGCAGAAATTGTGGGAATTATCATAGTGGGCTATGTAGAGAGCCAACAAGATGTTTCCAATGTGGACAGACGGGTCATATTAGGAGTAATTGCCCACGGTTAGGACGAGCCACGGTAGTTGCATCATCTTCACCAGCTCGCACTGATATACAGAGGAGAGATTCTTCTGGGTTGCCACCGAGACAGGGAGTGGCCATACGGTCCGGTGTGGAGAGTAATACCCCGGCACATCCACCTTCGAGACCACAGACTCGTACCTCGACAAGAGTTTTCGCTGTGACGGAAGATGAGGCACAAGTCCGACCTGGAGCAGTGACAGGTACTATGTCTTTATTTGATAAAGATGCTTATGTTTTGATAGATTCTGGCTCAGATAGGTCTTATGTGAGCACCACATTTGCATCAATTGCTGATAGAAACTTGTCACCATTAGAGGAAGAAATTGTAATTCACACCCCTTTAGGAGAAAAGCTAGTTAGAAACAGTTGTTATAGAGACTGTGGGGTAAGGGTAGGCGAGGAAGAATTTAGGGGTGACTTAATTCCTCTAGAGATCCTGGATTTTGATCTAATATTGGGTATGGACTGGTTAACTGCACATCGGGCGAACGTGGATTGTTTCCGAAAGGAAGTTGTTCTTCGAAATTCGGAGGGAGCAGAGATTGTGTTTGTAGGGGAACGTCGAGTATTACCATCTTGTGTAATCTCAGCCATCAAAGCTTCAAAATTAGTGCAAAAAGGGTATCCGACTTATTTGGCATACGTGATCGATACTTCAAAGGGGGAACCTAAGTTAGAGGATGTCCCGATAGTAAGTGAGTTTCCTGATGTATTTCCTGATGATTTACCGGGACTGCCTCCTGATCGAGAGCTTGAGTTCCCTATTGATTTACTTCCGGGTACCGCACCTATTTCTATCCCTCCATATAGAATGGCTCCGGCAGAGTTGAAGGAACTGAAAGTCCAGTTGCAAGATTTAGTGGATAAAGGTTTCATTCGCCCTAGCATTTCTCCTTGGGGAGCACCAGTTCTATTTGTCAAGAAGAAGGATGGCACTCTTCGATTGTGTATTGATTACCGTCAGCTGAACCGAGTGACCATCAAGAATAAATATCCTTTACCCCAGATAGATGATCTGTTTGATCAATTACGAGGTGCTATGGTATTCTCTAAGATTGATTTGAGATCTGGGTACTATCAGTTGAGGATTAAGGAGCAGGATGTACCCAAGACTGCTTTCAGGACGCGTTATGGGCATTATGAGTTTCTGGTGATGCCGTTTGGTTTGACTAATGCCCCGGCAGTTTTTATGGATCTTATGAACAGGGTGTTCCATCCACACTTGGATAAGTTTGTGATAGTATTCATAGATGACATCCTGGTTTATTCGAAGAATGATGATGAACATGCTGTCCATTTGCGCATTGTGTTGCAAACTTTACGCGAGAGACAACTCTATGCCAAGTTCTCTAAATGTGAATTCTGGTTGAAGGAAGTGGTTTTCTTGGGACATGTGGTGTCTGGAGCTGGAATTTATGTCGATCCCAAGAAGATTGAGGCAATCTTACAATGGGAGCAACCTAAGACAGTGACGGAGATTCGTAGTTTCCTTGGCTTAGCTGGTTATTACCGGAGATTTGTTCAGGGATTTTCTTTGATAGCCGCTCCTCTGACTCGTCTAACTCGTAAGGGAGTTAAGTTTGTGTGGGATGATGTTTGTGAGAATCGATTTCAGGAGCTAAAGAACCGGTTAACCTCCGCTCCCGTTTTAACACTTCTTGTTAATGGTAAGGGATTTGTAGTATATAGTGATGCCTCAAAGTTGGGGTTGGGGTGCGTATTGATGCAGGATGAAAAAGTTGTGGCTTATGCTTCTAGACAGCTAAAGAGGCATGAAGCAAATTACCCTACCCATGATTTAGAGTTAGCAGCAGTGGTGTTTGCTTTAAAAATCTGGAGGCATTACTTGTATGGTGAGCATTGTCGGATATTTACGGATCACAAGAGTTTAAAATATTTGCTCACCCAAAAGGAGCTTAATTTGAGGCAAAGGCGATGGTTGGAGTTGATAAAAGATTATGACTTGGTGATAGACTATCATCCGGGAAAGGCGAACGTTGTAGCTGATGCCTTAAGTCGTAAGTCTTCATCGTCTTTAGCAGCACTTCAGAGTTGTTATTTTCCAGCATTAATAGAGATGAAATCTCTTGGGGTCCAGTTGAGAAATGGTGAGGATGGATCCTTATTGGCAAACTTCATTGTGCGACCTTCGTTACTTAATCAGATCAAGGACATTCAGAGGTCTGATGATGAGTTAAGAAAAGAAATTCAAAAACTGACCGATGGGGGAGTCAGTGAGTTCAGATTTGGAGAGGATAACGTCTTGATGTTTAAAGATCGAGTTTGTGTTCCTGAGGGAAACCAGTTGAGACAGGCGATCATGGAAGAAGCCCATTCATCTGCCTATGCATTACATCCCGGAAGCACCAAGATGTATAGGACTATCAGGGAGAATTATTGGTGGCCGGGTATGAAGCGAGACGTAGCAGAATTCGTAGCAAAGTGTCTCGTATGTCAGCAAGTTAAGGCGGAGCATCAGAGGCCAGCAGGTACACTTCAGTCTTTACCTGTTCCCGAGTGGAAATGGGAGCATGTAACTATGGATTTTGTTTTGGGATTGCCGCGGACACAGAGGGGAAAGGATGCGATCTGGGTGATCGTAGATCGGTTGACTAAGTCCGCTCACTTTTTAGCTGTCCATAGTACATACTCTATTGAGAAGCTGGCTCAGCTCTATATAGATGAGATTGTGAGGCTACATGGAGTTCCCGTTTCTATAGTGTCAGACCGAGATCCTCGATTCACTTCTCGATTCTGGCCGAAATTTCAAGAAGCTCTCGGAACCAAATTGAAATTTAGCACTGCTTTTCACCCACAGACGGATGGTCAGTCAGAGAGGACTATCCAGACCTTGGAGGATATGTTACGGGCTTGTGTCATTGACTTTATTGGGAGTTGGGACAGACATTTGCCATTGGTGGAATTTGCTTACAACAATAGCTTTCAGTCTAGCATTGGTATGGCACCATACGAAGCTTTATATGGAAGGAAATGTCGTACTCCACTTTGTTGGGATGAAGTGGGTGAAAGAAAGTTAGTGAGTGTGGAATTGATCGAGCTAACTAATGACAAGATCAAGGTTATACGAGAGAGGCTAAAGGTAGCCCAGGATAGGCAGAAGAGCTATGCAGATAAACGGAGAAAAGACTTGGAGTTTGAGATCGATGATAAAGTTTTTCTTAAGGTTTCTCCTTGGAAAGGTAATAATTTGAATACTTTGAAGTATTAAATCTTATTGATTATACTATCATGATAAATTATGGTGTTTTATTGGATAATGAAAGGTGTGATTCGATTTGCGAAGAGGGGAAAGCTCAACCCGAGATATATTGGACCATTCCGAATCATTGAAAGGATTGGACCAGTGGCTTATCGGTTAGAATTACCTCCGGAGTTAGATCGGATCCACAACGTTTTCCATGTCTCCATGCTTAAGAAATATGTACCAGATCCCTCTCACGTCCTCGAAGCACCTCCGATCGAGTTGCATGACGATTTGAAGTTCGAGGTACAACCTGTGAGTATCTTGGATCGAAAGGATCGAGTACTGAGAAACAAGAGTATTTCAATGGTCAAAGTGTTGTGGAAAAGTGCTCGAATGGAGGAAATGACATGGGAAGTAGAGCATCAGATGAGGAACCAATACCCGCATCTATTTGTCGAATCTGGTAAGTGAAATTTTGAGGTCAAAATTTTATTTTAAGGGGGGTAGAATTGTAAAACCCGACCCTATAAATACATGTCATGACATACATGCATTGAGTAGCATGTTATTACGCTAGAAAAGCACCTAAGAATAGACGAAACCTGATATTGTACCTAACGGTACACTTAAATTGATTTAACCTCGAACTAGTTCAAATAGGAATTGTAGGATGAAATTTAATATTTTATAGTCCAGGAATGACTAAAAATGATTGTTCGGAGTTCGAGGGTTCATTTGGGGTAAAATTAGAAATTTTGATATTCAAGGGCAAAATCGTCATTTTGCCACCTAAGATAATAATTTGATCATGGAGTGAAATTTTTGACCAAGATTAACTATTTGGAGTATAATTTAATGATAGGAAGTGAAAAAGTTTAATTCTGGTGATTTTTGGAGTGTAGGGGCAAAATCGTAATTTTGCCACCCACGGACAAAATTTGAGATTTTGAGAGAATTTAGATCAAATTTGACAAATTGGAGAATGGTATGAGTATAAGGGATGAAAAATATGTCTATGGGCAATTTTTCAATTTTTGGGGCAAAAATGTAATTTTTGACTTTTACGGGGGCAAAAGTGTAAATTTCAAAAATTACTCCACCGAGACTTTGGATGAGTCTGAGAATTTTATCTAAGCTATGAATATATGAGACAAGTGTATGGTGAAAATTTGGAAACAAATGGATGAAATTTTAAAAATGGGCCAATGGGAAAGTGACATGTGGCATTTTTTAATGAAATAATATTATTTTAATGAAAAGTCAGCCATTTAAACCCAAATTTTGAGTGCTGGCCGGCCATAAGGAAGAAAAAGAGAGGAAATAGAGAGGAAAGGAAGAAAAAAAGAAAAACCAAAGAGAAACAAGAAAATTCAAAGGGAAATTCGCGGTTTTCGACCGTTTACGCGTCTAACGGTAAGATTTTTCGATTTTAGCTTGATTTCTACCTTTCCTATGCCTTTATTTCCATTTAGCATGCTTGAGGAGAGAGATCAAAAAGTGATATCAAGGGCTGGACGAAATTCTAGGGGAGAGAAATTGAAATTTTTAGGTTTTGATTTTTAGTTAAATTGATAGTTTTAGTTAGTTAAATGTGTTTAGAAATTAAATTGGGCAAGAAATCATTAAATTTTCACAATACCCACTCTTGGCTGGATGCTCAATGCTGTACAATGATGATGAATTGATTTTATTCTAAGGAAAATGAAGAGAAAATGATGAAAAACGATTAAACGTGATAGAAAAACAAAGTAGAAAATTAACCGAGTTAATGTCCCATTTTTGGCCGAATTTTCCAAGGAAGGGAGTGAGCTGATTTTGTTGTTTTTAGAAGGTTATTGGCTGATATTTAATGGTTAGAAATGTTGGAGAGAGAATGGGATGATTTAGAGCTAAAATGGAGCGCGTTAGCAATTTATCGGGCAAAGTGCCAAAAATAGGTTAATACCGCGTTTAAGCCGTTTTAGGCTATTGCATTTCATACCATGCATTAGTATAGGATTTAAGTTAATTATATAGTGATTTAGCATCAATGTGATGAATTGTGTAAATTTTTGTAATGTGTCTAGGAGGAGAGCCTTCCGGAAAAGGCAAAGAAGTCGTACCCGACGAGTAGTGATCGGGGCGCTTAGAAAGCTTTTAGTTTGTACAAACGGTGAGTAAACTTATTATTATTGTAAATTATCTAGAGTTTATTTTTAAATGCCCTTTATGTATTTTATGAAATGAAAACGAGATTAAAACGGGATTTTTGATGTTTTAGGAATAAATGTGACAAATAAAAATATATTGTATTGATTATGAAATTGAGTAATTGGAGGCTACAAATTGACTTGAAAAATATATATTTTCCTAGGAATGGCTTATGAGAAATGAGTATATGTGGCTATATTTTGTGAATGCATTGGGAAATTTATGTAAGTTGTTTTACTATGCAGGCTGGATAAATAAATAAAAGCCACGTTATACTGTCGAAATTTTATTAAAATTGGTGGGTTAGTCACTGCAGTGACGGGTTTCCGTGGACTGCCTATTAGAGGGGCACGGTAAACCCAGTTATATAGTTACTCCGGTTGTAGAGGCGAGGAGGGTAACTCCTGGGGTAGTATTAGAGCTCACTTCACGTCGAACCCCCACGTGAATGTGTAACTCGGCCAACGCCAAGGAACGGCTGGTTTTAAAAATAAAAATGTGTTTCACGTGTGAATATTTTAACACCCTTGGCGGACTCGGTTAGATGCCTCGGCCAAGGTATCCCCGAGGATTAGTTTTGGCTTGAGCCTTGTTTTAATAAAAGACATAAGCCTTAACAACTGTTTTGGTAAATTACAAATATTTTATGGTTTAAGAAATAAATTGAAAACATTATGAAATGGGTTGAAATTTGTTGTTTAAACTTGCCTCCATTTTACTCGCCTTTAGATATTTATGATAATGTCTGTTTACTCATTGGGATTGCAAAATCTCACCCAACTCCTTTCCACCCATTTCAGGTTCAGTATAGACTGTAGATAGCTGATCTCATCGAGGACTACCATTGGATCTGCATTTTCCAAACCGTAGGTTCACAGTCCTCTTTACTTTTGTTTATTCGGGGGCCCTCTTGTTATTGTAAATTAAATTAAATATTTTGGCTTACTGTATTTCAGTATGTATAAATTTATTTAGCTTTTACGCTATAAAAATTATTCACGTATAACTCTATAAATATTGTTTTATAAGAAAATAGAATATTTTCCTTAATATTTCTTTTATTTTCTTATTATATTCAAATAATCGCAATTTCGTTTTAAATGAAGATTTTAGACTTTTAAACTCATTTTGAATATGAATTATGTGTTTTGTACTTGTATATTACGTTTTAGCCAGTTTCGAAATTTTTGAGAAAAAAATGACCAAAATACCCCTGTGTGGCGAAAATTTTATTTTGATTGTTTTTGATCTAAAATAATGTATATTCTCTAAAAACTCGATATTTAACAACGATTGCTCACAGGAAAGGAAAGAAACTGATATGTAAGCCTTGCGGGGTTCCGGTTGGCATTTCGGATAATGAGTGTCAATCAGGGACGTTGCGGCGATTGTCATGGGCCTGAGGGAGGTTCCGGGTCGTGACATCCTCTTTCTAATTTTGCATTTTTTATGACATAGAAAGTACAACAGCTCCAGGGTAAACTATTTTTCCTTATTAGCTTTTTATTTAAAAGATCTTGGATTTCTTTTCTGCAGAATTCTTCCATTTCTTTGTTCATTTGGATTGGTCTTGCTTTTGTAGGAATTTGGTTTTCATTAAAATCCTTGTGATAGAGTAGTCCAACTTCATGTCTTTTCTTTTCCTAGATTGGGAATATTAGAACAAATTGTTTTTCCTATTTCATTTTTAATTTGTCTAATTTGTTGTTGGATTTCTTTACTAGTTAATTGTTCATTTATCTTTTCAAAAGAAACTTCTTCTTTTAAAAGAAATTTGTTTTTGTTTATGATTGATTAATGAATTGAGTTGGTTTGTGTGTATTGACAAAGATTTTAATAAGTTAATGTTCTTGATCTTGGGTTTTTCTATGAAAGTAAAGATTATCTTAGTTTTTAATATTTTGGTAGTAATTGCCTGATTTATGACCTTATATGGTTTTAATAATGATATGAATGGAGGAGTTCCTAAAATGACATCTTGGGTTATGTCTTTAACCATTAGAAAATGAGTTTTAAATATGATTCCCTGACTTCATACTTCTGCATTAGGAACTTTGTATGTATTTTTGAGTTTTCCTCCATTGGCAGTTTTTAATCCTTATGATGTTTTATCATAATATTTTGTTAGAATTATTCCTTTTTTTATACAATTATGGTCTGCTCTTGTGTCAAAAAGTGATATTGTTTCTATTTGAAATTTATCATTAATTAAGAGATGCATTTTGATTAGGTATCTTTGTATGGATACTTCTGCAAGGATCATCATGTATTCTTGTGATTTTTGCTATTCTGATTCTGTATCTGACAAGGATTGTTTTGTTGGATTCTCTGAAGTTTTTCAACTTTCGACTTGATGTTTTATTTTTAATTGTTCTTTCTTTAGTTCAGAAATTTCTTCTTTTATATTTTTTATTTCCATATGTAATTCTTCTTTTGTTATTTGTTTTGGTTTAAATTTTTTATATTTATCAAAAATGATATTTTTAATATTGTACATATTTTCTTGGTTTGTTATAATGGGTTTGTCTGTTTTTTCTTTTATCGATTTTTTTTGTTTTTCAAGATATTCTTTTTTTAAGGTTGAGTCTTGAATTTTATTAATGATTTCAATCATAAATTCTTGGTCTTTGGTTAAGACTTGAATTAGAATTTTGTTTTCTGTTGAAGATTGAGATGTAGTTTGTATTTCATCTATCTGTAGTTCTTTTAAAGATTCGCTATCTGTAGATATTTCACTATCAGGTTAGATCTTTTGTCACGACCCGGTACTCCCTTCGAGCCCGTGACAACCGCCGCGGTGTCTCGGTAGACACTTATTGCCCGGAATGTCAACCCGAAACCCCGTAAGGCTTTACAATCAGTTTCTCTGTTCCTTTGTGAGCAACCATTGTCAAATATCGTGTTCTGAAAGATTTTAAGCTGTTTCCAACTTTTAAACAAATAAAATATTAATTTTTCGTCTCACAGGGATATTTTGGTCATTTTTCTCAAAAATTTCGAAACTGGCTAAAACGTAATATACAAGTACAAAACACATAATTCATATTCAAAATGAGTTTAAAAGTCTAAAAATCTTCATTTAAAATGAAATTATGGTTATTTGAATATAATAAGAAAATAAAAGAAATATTAAGTAAGATATTCTATTTTCTTATAAAACAATATTTATAGAGTTATACGTGAATAATTTTTATAGCGTAAAAGCTAAATAAATTTATACATACTTAAATACAGTAAGCCAAAATATTTAATTTAATTTACAATAACAAGAGTGCCCCCGAATAAACAAAAGTAAAGAGGACTGTGAACCTACGGTTTGGAAAATGCAGATCCCACTGTAGTCCTCGATGAGATCAGCTATCTACAGTCTATACTGAACCTGAAATGGGTGGAAAGGAGGGTGGTGAGATTATAAAATCCCAATGAGTAAACAAACATCATCATAAACATCTAGAGTTGAGTACATGGAGACAATAAAGTAAATCATCATAAACTGGGTTATAGCATTAGAACACATTTTGTTCAAAACACGTAAAGAGGCTTATGAATCTCATAAAAATCTAGGCTTGTGCCATAAATCCATTCTCGGGGACACCTTGGCCGAGGCATCCTACCGAGACCGCCAAGGCTATTAAAATTCACATTTCACATAAATCATGTTTTTGTTTTGAAAACATAGCCGTTCCTTGGCGTTGGCTGAGTTCCCCCTCACGTGGTGGTTTAGCGTGAAGTGAACCCTAAACTTTACCCCAGGAGATACCCTACGCGCCTCTCCGTTCGAGGTAAGAATATAATGGGGTTTACCGTGCCCCTCTAAAAGGCTGGTCCACAGAAACCCCCTACTGCAGTGATTAATTAATATATAATCCACCATATAATAAAACTCAATAACATGATATGGCAATTTTGTAATTCGTAGTTTTTCAAGGTAACCAAACAATTCGCATTTCAATACAATTGCCAACTAGCCAATCATGCTCGATTTATCATAAGCCAGTTAATTTAAACAATCAAATTGCCACAATTAACAGTCTCCGTGTACTCTATTTTTCAAAATCACTATTAATTTCAAAACAATTTATAATTTAATTTCATTGAAACTCATTTATTCATAAAACATGAAAATTTATCTTTTTAAATTCCTTTTTCCATAGAATTCATGAAAGCATTTAAAAACCACCCTAGATAATTAAAATGACAGTAAGTTTACTCACAATGTCTAGAATGCAGACTTTCGAAGCACTCTGTCTACTGGTCCTCGGATGCAATTTCCTTGCCTTTATCGGAGGACTCACCACCTTGACACAGTACAAAATCGAGAGTTTCACCAAGTTGGTACTAAATCAAAATTAAACTAATTTAGACTACCAATGCATGATATGGAATGCAAAAATGCACTGGTAACTATCTAAACCCGGTATTGGCCTAATTCGTCTTATCACCCGATTAAATTCCTAACGGGTCCGTTTAAACTCCAATTTAATTCTTTTCAGTTTCTATACCTCAATTGCACCCAAATTAACTTAATGTCCCTCAGTGTGATGCAAATTATCAGTCCCAACAGCAAATTACGAAAATACCCCTAGTGGGTAAAAATTCGTATTTTTGCTCCGAAAATTCCCATTATTTTTCTAGGCTCATAATTCATCATTCCTTAACCAATTCTCCTAGAATAAAATCAAACTCATCCTCACTCACTACATGGTAAATTCAGCCATTAATGGTTGGGGGAGAAAATAAATTCTTTTCTTGTTGTTTTGTTTCTAAATATGCTAAACTAACTAAAAACACTAACATAAATTAAAATCAAATAAATCCAACAACTTTCTCTCTCCTAACCCATTTTGATCAGCCAACAATTCATCATAAAAACATGTAATTTAAGCATGGAAAATGAAGAGAAATGCTTAAGGAAAATAGATTTCAAGCTTAAGTTGAAAAATCCTACCTTTTTCACTTGTTTTCCTTGATTTTCCACACTTTTTCTCTTGAAATTCCTCACCTAGGGTTTGTTCTTCCTCTCTTTCTCTCTCTTCCTTGCTTGGCCGAATATTTGGAGAGTAAATGGCTGATTTATGCTGATTTTTAAGTTAAATAATAAAATATCCTAAGCTTGACACATGGCATTTTCTAATTGGTCCATTTTTAAACATTTAAAAATTTAAACATTTTATCTCCACCACATGTTTAGTGAAGGGTCAAAGATGAAGACAAAGGAAGACCATGTGCTGGAAAAAATATCCTAGTGGTGGAAAATTACAATTTTGCCCCTGAGGTGGCAAAATTACCATTTTACCCCTGTACTCCAAATTATATCGAAATTAAAATTTTCACTTCTAAACCTCAAATCATACTCCAATAAGTCAAATTCTACTCCAATAAGTCAAATGGGGCCAAAAATTCTTTTCTAAAATTCTCATTTTGTCCCCGATGGTAAATGACCATTTTGCCTCTAGTTAGTGAAAATTCTGATTTGACTCCAAATTGATCCTCAAACTCCAAATTACCATTTTAAGTCATCCATGAACTGTGAAACTCTTAATCTCACATTAAAATTTCTATTTGATCTAGTTCGAGGATTAAATAAACTTTGTTGTACCTCTAGGTACAATACCGACTTTTGTAAATTTTTCGGCACTCTCCTAGCATGCAATCATGCTATCATCACATGTATGTCATGAATAGTATTTTATAAGGTCGGGCTTTACATCCTTTGAGTATTTCATTAATTATTTGTTCAATTTCTTCTTCTAATTGAAGTTGACTAATTTTTCTTTTAATTCTACAATATTTAGAAATGTGACTAGTTTTCCCACATCTAAAACATTTTACTGTCTTATCTATTTTTGCTGGCTGCTTTTGGGTTTGTTTTGTTTTTCTATACTTCTTGTATCTTGGTTTTTGATAATATTCTGGAAGATTCTTCTTATGTTTTTTCTATTTTGGTTTTGCAGAACAACAAGGTTTTGAAGAAAAGGGTCCATACCTAATATCAAATTGTTGGCAGAATGATCCTAATTCTTTTGCATAAAGTTTTCTTTCTTTTTTCAGTTGTCTTTGGAGTTTTAAATCTTGACATATTTTTAATCCTTGCTTTTGAGTGAAACTTATAAGTTCACCGTATGTAAGATTTTCATAAGGAATTATTCCTTTATAAATTTCTCTTATTTGATTTTTAACTTTTTCTCATAGTAAAGTGGGAAGTCCTGCTAGAAATTTTTCTCTCCAGAAAGATTGTTGATTATTAGATCTTTGTATTACTCTTGTCATAAAGATATCTTTGTACCATTTGAAATCTGTTAATTTTTTGCATTTTAAATTTGATAATAATTCTGAGTTTCTGTCTTTGAGATGAGAAGGATCTCTTATAAAATGTTTTGTTATTGAGAAGATGAGGGTTGCAACAGCATCTTGTATTTCATTTCCTTCTTCATTTAGAATATTATTACCATCATTGTCTTTCTTTATGGCTTTAAATATCTCTTGTTGTTGATTTATGGTAAGATAATTATCCCACCAACCTTTTAGTTGTCCGGTAAATCCAGCAACCAAAAGATTTGCTATCGCATGATCTATAATTTGACCTGTTTGGTTTTGATTTTTGTATACATTAGACACCATTGTCATTTGTTAGAGTGTACTGAGGATGTTGTATTCAAACATTCCATCAATGTTCCACTCATACATTGTATTAGCATTATATTTATTTTAAAACACCGATTTCTCTTTTATATTTAGATCAGTTGCTCTGACTTTAGGCTAATAAAGTTTTTTAGATTCTTTCTAAACCATTTTGTTAATCTGTTGATCCTCAGAGCTATCTGAATCAGTTTGTTGATTTACCATATTTATCGAATGGGTTTGTTGTGTTAGGGTTTCAGGGATTACTATTCCTGAATTTTGGCTTTCTAAAGCATTAATTCGATCCTGAATTTCTCTTAAAAATTGATTTTGTTGTTCTTGATGGAATCTTTTTGGAATTTCAAAAGGTTTAAAGATGGGTTCTCTAGTTTTGATATTTTCTGTATTTGTTGATAGATTTTGTGTGGATTTGGGTTGGTTTTGTATCAAAGTTTCTAAATTTTCTAATTGTTTTGAAATAGTATGTAGATTCAAATTTGAATAGTTATTTTGTTCGACTATTATTTTTATGTCTATTGTAGAGACTGTTTCTCCTAAATCAGAAAGTCTCATTCTTAAGGGAGTTGCTCTTATCCCTATATTTTTGTGTAACTATTGAACTTCTACCAAAGGAGGATGTTGAGATTCAACTTCCCCTCTGGTAGTTTTCCATTTGGTTACATTTTTTGTGGTATTTATTGTAAAACCCGACCCTATAAACACATGTCATGACGTACATACACTGAGTAGCATGTTATTATGCTAGGAAAGCACCTAAGCATAGACGAAACCCGGTATCGTACCTAACGGTACACTTGAGTTGATTTAACCTTGAACTAGTTCAAATAGGAATCGTAGAATGAAATTTAATATTTTATAGTCAAGGAATGACTAAAAATGATTGTTCGGAGTTCGAGGGTTCATTAGGGGTAAAATTGAAAATTTTAATGTTCAGGGGTAAAATCGTCATTTTACGACCTAAGATAATAATTTGATAATTGAGTGAAATTTTTGACCAAGATTAACTATTTGGAGTATAATTTAATGATAGAAAGTGAAAAAGTTTAATTCTGGTGATTTTTGAAGTGTAGGGGTAAAATAGTAATTTTGCCACTCGTGGACAAAATTTGAGATTTTGAGAGAATTTAGATCAAATTTGACAAATTGGAGAATGGTATGAGTATAAGGGATGAAAAATATGTCTATGGGCAATTTTTCAGTTTTTTGGGCAAAAATGTAATTTTTTACTTTTACGGGGGCAAAAGTGTAAATTTCAAAAATTACTCCATCGAGACTTTGGATAAGTCTGAGAATTTTATCTAAGCTATGGATATGTGGGACAAGTGTATGGTGAAAATGTGGAAACAAATGGATG
>NC_030859.1:14264996-14293062 GCF_000208745.1 Theobroma cacao | reverse complement strand
TTTTACTATGCAGGCTGGATAAATAAATAAAAGCCACGTTATACTGTCGAAATTTTATTAAAATTGGTGGGTTAGTCACTGCAGTGACGGGTTTCCGTGGACTGCCTATTAGAGGGGCATGGTAAACTCGGTTTCATAGTTACTCCGGTTGTAGAGGCGAGGAGGGTAACTCTCGGGGTAGTATTAGAGCTCACTTCGCGTCGAACCCCCACGTGAATGTGTAACTTGGCCAACGCCAAGGAACGACTTGTTTTAAAAATAAAAATATGTTTCACATGTAAATGTTGTAACAACCTTGGTGGACTCGATTAGATGCCTCGGCCAAGGTATCCCCGAGGATTAGTTTTGGCTTGAGCCTTGTTTTCTTTTATAAAAGACATAAGCCTTAACAATTGTTTTGGTAAATTACAAATATTTTATGATTTAAGAAATAAATTGAAAACATTATGAAATGGTTCGTAATTTGTTGTTTAAACTTGCCTCTATTTTACTCACCTTTAGACATTTATGATAATGCCTGTTTACTCATTGGGATTGCAAAATCTCACCCACCTCCTTTCCAAATATTTCAAGTCTGTGGTAGCTTGTAGATAGCCTATTTTGTCGAGGATTCCAGTTGACATCTCTACCACACAGACAGTAGGTTTGTAACACCAACACTGGGTGTATTTTGGGCCACTTGTCATTGTAACCATTATTGTACATTATAACTTAGTAAATTTTTGTATGTATGAATTTATTTTACTTACACATTATAAAAGATTTCTTACACGTGTTTCTATAAATATTGTTTTATATAAAATGCTGTATTTTAATCAATATTTTGAATAGTGATATTTGTCTATAAATCCTTTGAAAAAAAATTTCTTGGATTTATTTGAGCCAGAAACGACCGGTAATTGTTTTAAATGGAAAGTTTAACAACGATTACTCATAGGAAAGGAAAGAAACTGATATGTAAGCCTTGCGGGGTTCCGGTTGGCATTCCGGGTAATGAGTGTCAATCGGGACGTCGCGACAGTTGTCATGGGCCCGAGGGAGGTTTTCGGTCGTGACATTTATTGATTTTGAATAATATCTTTCAAACCATTCAAAGAATTTTATTAGAATTTTATGTTTGTTCGTAAAATTATAATATTCTTGTATGATTTCTTCTTTCTCTTTTTTGTAAGTGTTGAAATAATTTTCTTTTTTTACTTGTTTTTGCTAGAATAAAAATGTTTTCTACACCATGCTTTATCAATTACAAATTCTTTTTCTAATACAAATATTTTTGAGTTTTCTGTATCATTTGTATTTATATTTGGATTATTAGTCATTGATGAATATGTTGGAGACATATTGGGAGAATTTGTTGGGCTGTTTTCTTGCCTATTATATATGGGTTGAGGTATATTTGAGGAATTATCTATTCCCTGTAAATTTGTCCTAATGGTGGAAGAAACAGAAGCTCTAGCAGTTCTAAAGTGTGTTCTATGTGTAGACAAGTTTTCTCTTAAAATGTTTAGGCTTCTTATAGAGGCTGTGCTATGTCCTAGATCAAAAGACTGTCTTGGAGGTATTCTTGTAGGTTTTTTGAATACAAGTTCTACAGAACCATTTCTATATTATGCTACATGGTTTATTTCAGTATTTTGGATGGTAACAGGAGTCATGGATCCTTCGAGTTTCCATCTATTTGGAAGTTGTACTTCATGCCATTGAATGATTATGGGTATGGGTTTATGGGATCTAGACATATCTGTCTGAATTAAGAGAGTTTCTCCTCTTGGGCTGTAAATCAAGGCCTTAGTATTGATAATAAAGTACATAGCTTTGTAATATAATCTGTATACCAAGGTTAATGGTTCTGACCTTGGCCTCATTTTATAATTATGTGTTTGAATTTGAAGCGTTAAAGAATTCAGGATGTTTCTATCCTTTAATGATACCATGAAATTTGGGAAACAATTGAAATGTATTGGTCCTCTACAAAGGCTTGTTTCTACTGTTCCTAGCAAAGAATCATTAAAATGTAGATGTCTTTTATCTCTTAGAGCTATAAGGATGGACGTATCTAGTCCTTCCTTAGTAGGAGGTTTAGCTCCTACTTGTACTAATCCAAAGTGGATATAATTATCTTTTTGGTTTTTGAGTTTTTCAATTGTTCTTGATCCAAAAGATGGATGTTTTCATATTGATTTTGAATAGGTATCCCCTTTTCTTTAGTTTTGATTAGATATCCACAGAAAGAATTTAAATGTAAAGCATGAAAAGTTGAGGATTTATATATTTGATTTTGAAGAACCTTAGGAATTTTTCAGTTATCTATTTCTTGAATAATATTTTCATAATGAAGATTTTCTTTATTAACGGATTGGTTTTGGTTAGATGCCGAGCTGGAACAAGAGGTAGTTTTTAAAAAATGGAGCATTTTATAACTATGAAATTATTTTCTTACTAAAAGGGGCTTATACTGCTCTTAAGACAATATCTTTTTCTACCTACAGGAAGGAGAGTTGTCTTTAATGCCTAACTCATGGCCTAGACTGTTATCCTTAGGTCTCAACAGAAATTGATATAGTACTAATAAAACAATTAAAACTAAAACTCGAAAAATAAAAGCAATGTTATAAAATGATAAAATCTTTCAAGAAATACCTTTTCTTCGGTGGCTCTGATACCAAAGTCACCCAAGGATCTCCGGAGTTGAAGAAAATGTATGTCATTGAACAAAAAGGTTTGAAATGATTTTTATTAATGATTTTGATAAAAGATGATTTTACAAGAGAGAATTTTATAGGAGAGAATTCTTGAACTTGAAAACTCTATCTTCTTTTTTCATTTTTTTGACTTTTGATAGGCAGGGTTTGACATCTACATTTGCATTTCATTTTCATTTTACAATTTACATTTACATATACATATACATATAGAAATATATATATATATATACTATATATNTGTTATCTAAATTTTGTCTACTATTTTAAGGCTTGCTTGAGTTGAGTGAGCCCTTCCCATTCGACCCTTGCATTGGTTAAGTCATTGAAATCAAGATGTGACAACTAGACCTAAGCAAGCCTTATAAACAAACTGACATAAGCATACCACATATTGTTTTAATATGGAAAACCATTCAACATTTTGGTATGTATGTAACCACATATATAAACATAGAAGTCATACCATAGGTAAATATTCTCATAATATTCCAACTATCAAATAAACGTGCCTAACCTTGATGTATCAATGCACATCTCGTGTGCTGAACATATATAAATATATATATATATATATATATATATATATATATATATATATAACATGCCACATATTGTTTTAATATGGAAAATCATTCAACATTTTCATATGTATGTAACCACATATATGAACATATAAGTCATACCATAGGTAAATATTCTCATAATATTCTAATTATCAAATAAGCACGCCTAACCTTGATGTTTCAATGCACATGTTGTGTGCTTAATATATATATACATATAAAGATATGTATAGTATAACCTCTATAAATTAATAACTTTGATTAAATAATATTTTTAGCTGGTCCCAACTTGAGACCAATGTGTTAATTAATAATTTGTTAAATTTATAAGATAATATATTTCTAAAAAAAAACACATAGGCCCCACTTGATATATAAATTAATAATCTCCTTATATATCAAAATTATATATATATATATGACTCAATTATAAGGTTTTTGTAAAATATGACTCCAATATTACTTGTTTTTTTTTGAAATTGATGTTTTCTTGGACCTCATCTTTAACTTTTTTCAGTGAATTAAAAAGCTCTGACGCAGTGTTTTTGTATTGTAAGAGAAAATTATGTAATGTAATTGTTCCTTTGAGCGCATGTTTACACAAGATAAGCTTCAATATAGAACTATTGCCTTCAACTTCGTCTTCTTTGTTATTTCCCATGACATATTTGCCAAATGGATATATCCATGCTTCTATTTATAGAGACTACTTACATTCATGAACTTATTATGGTTAAACAAGTCCATAAAATAATGATAATTTGTAATTTGGTAATTAGGTAATATTCGTATAACCTCAATATACAATACATATATTAAGTTTAATGTTTTGAAAAAAAAAATAAAGAATATCTTGATGAATTAAATTTTTATTAATTGATGTATAAATAAATAAATTATTAATTTATCGATTAAATAATATCTATAGTAATTAGTACTTTTTCATGGTCCTAAAAGTATTAAATCATTGAGATTTAATAGTGTGTGTATATATATATATATATATATATATATATATATTCTAATACAAAGTTCATGATCGATGTATGCCAACACTGTTAAAACAAAATAAATTACTTGACATGAACAGTGGAGTGGACCGAAGATTAGCTAACAACACTTAACAAATGCTGTTAGTAGACAGCTATTGAGATATGATTGGAGAGTCCCCCTAGGATGCTAAGTCGATCACTTTATTGATATGAAAACACAACATGAATTTGAAAGGATGAGTATAAAATTCAGTGAATAGATATGTGGAAGGGAGACAAGCTAAATGCATGAATTTTTAATATAAATCCATGTAATTTTATAGCCATGTAAGTTCGATTCATGAATATGTAATTTAAAGAAAAGCCAATGAAAGTAAACCCCTTTTGTTTTCCAACAGTTGATATAGCTAACATTTTTATGTAAAACATGGGTTAACAAATATTTTCAAAAGAGAAATTTAGGATAATTTGATGTTTATGCATAAAACATGTAAAGGTAAAGTAGTTGAAAGTTATATATATATATATATATTTGGAGGAAGGAAGATTCGAACCCTACTCTTTTTGAAAAGGAGATTATGTACTAACTAATAAGTCAAATACTTGAGCGCGTAAAGCAATTGAAAGTTATTTAGGTGAAATTGAATGTTTCTAAATCTCATTAGAAAGTTAATTTGAAGTAGGCAAGCAAGTGCCATTGAAAAGCCTTTAAAAATGTACCTTTTTGAGAAAATGAATAGCTAGTATCGATACTTAAAAGGAAGGTATCGATACCTTAGTGAAAAAATGTTTTTGGAATGCATTCTGCCTTCTAGGTATCGATACCTAAGGGAAGGGTATCGATACCTTTGTGGCAGAATGCTTCTGGAGTGCATTCTGCCTTTTGCCTTCTAGGTATCGATACTTAAGGGAAGGGTATCGATACCTTTGTGGCAGAATGCTTTTGGAATGTATTTTGCCTTCTAGGTATTAGCACCTTTTTCATGGGGATGAATACCTCATGCTTAAAACCCATATTTTCACTTTCAAATTTCCTAGTTTGAGTCCTTTGTAAGAAGTTAAGCGTACTTTATGCTTCATGCTCAAGTTTGAGACTTCACTCAAGCATAAAAACAAGTAAAGAACAAACTTTAGATTCAAAATTAAAATCAATCAAGAAAATCGTTTCAAAGTCTAAAGTTTCACTATAAACATTTATCATTAGTGTGGAGACTACCCATGAAGATCATCATCATGGTCTGAGGGTACTTTAACCCTAGAATAATGTTATAGCCTAGCTATCTATAGTTGTTTGGTGCATATAGCCACTAACAATTCATGCAATATCATGTGAGGGCACTTCTGCCCTTAGCCATGCATTATATCCCTACACCACATATGGCTAGCACCATCACTCCTGCTAGCAAGAGTTTAGAACTTTGTACATAAAGGTTAATGAGTCTTATATCCCTAACTTATAGTCTTTTAACTCCGAGTGTCTCCACTAAAACATGTTTCTCTGATAATCTCCACTAAAACATGTTTCTTTTACATTTGCATGAAATCATTTACACTTTCATTAAGCATCAAGCTTAATGCTATGCATTCAACACAAATCTCCTAAATACATCTTATGTCCATGATTGATATTTTCAACATTACTCTTTCATTGTCAAGTTTATCCTATCATTCCATTTTCAAACGAGGCATTTAAAATAGGTAAAATGCTTGTCTGCCATGCATTTTACAATACTACATAATACATAATAGTATTATAAACCATAATTAAAACATGCGTCAGAACATTCAAAAATGAGTTTAGATTGTTAGAAAACAACATTTAAACATGCATGGAAATTTCATAAAGGCTCATAAATTATGTGTTTAACAATATTTTCATATCATAAATGGTATTTAAAACAAACATGCTTAGCATATCAAAAAAAGTTTGAAAACATATATCCACTCACCACAATTGTCACCTTTTCTTGACACCAATTATCGACTACCAAGAGTTCGTGCCTAAATTGTCCACTAACAACATATACATTAAATCTTAAAATTTGGAATTAATTAAATCTATAAACAAATTTTAACTAAATTAAATCTTAACATAAAATTCAACCTAGAAATCCAGTCTAACTCATAAACCCACTAAATTAACTACACAAATTTGTAGATTTCTTGCCTTGTTGAACTTAGAAGTGGAAAATCAACAAAGTCCTAATATTTTGAAGAAAGAGAAAATTCTAAAAATTGAAATCTTTAAATTTAAAATTCGTGAGTCAAAATCTCACCTTGACTAGCTTTAAAATGAAGAATCAAAACTTAAGACTTGAGCAATTTGAAGGTGAGGAAGTATGGGAGGAAAGTGAAGAAGAGAGAGAAATGGGGGGAAATGGAGAATGCTAAGGATTTTCTTTGTAGATGAGGTGGAAGAGGAATGAAGGAAGAGAAAATCGAAGAATTTCGGAAGAAAATGTTTTTGAGCTAGATGAAGGGGAAGGCACCACTTGGAAAAGAAAAAAAAGAGAAAGAAAAAAAGTTTTGGATGATGGCTAGCCATAAGAAGGAGGAAAAAGAGTTAAAATGGTAAATTTATCATTTTACCCTTTTGTCAAAAATACTTATTTTTTGTTTTTTTTTCTCTTTTAATCTTCAAATACATTTAATAAATTACGAAGTAAGTTTCCAAAAACATAAATTTTGAAAATTTTGGATTTAAAATGTTTGATGAAGCTCACGAAGTAAAAAGATGAAATTTCCCATGGTCCACATCACTACCATTACACTACACTAATCATATAGAAAAATTTAGAGTTTTACAATCTCTCCCCCTTAAGAAAATTTACCCCTGAATTTTTTTGAATTTAATCCAAAACTATTCTTCTATTTGGTATGGGAATGAGTTCCTATTCCATTTTGACTTCCTAAGTTACCTTTCCGTTCGTGTGCTTACACATCGAACACCTCGCAAAAGCAATTTTCTTAAAGCGAAGTTAGTCTTAACTTATCTTTCCATGGCTGGTTTGGATCCCTTAACATAGGTGCATGCACACATAAGGTACACTTGATAAGCATGGTAGTAAAACTTATCTACCCATAATTTCTCTAGCTTATTGAAAACTTTAAATGGTCCCACATAGCATGACTTAACTCCTTTGCCTTTATCTTTCACAATTTGTTTCATTCCATCAAATTTCAAGAAATTCATGGACTTACTCCTTGTCAAACTCTTAATCGATTATAGTGTAAGTGGGAGACATTCCCTACAATTTAAATGGTTGCAATGACTTTACAACGTTTGGTTTGCAAAAATGGAAGGGAATGTGTTTGGCAGGGGAAAGTCATTACAATTAACTAAGGGAATGTCATTCCCTTGGCTCATAAAGGGAAATGTAAAAAAACATTTTTTCTTCAACTTAACCCTGACATTCTTCTTAGGTCAAATCCTACCTTTTTCTTCTTGTTACTATCCGTAGGAAGGTTAGTTAGTCACCTACACATTTAGGTTAAATTTCACTACCAAGATCTGGTGGTATTAGTTGTGAAGAGCTAGCATTTTTTATAATATAAATGATTTGAAAGATGTATGTAAAGCTGCAATAGTTGAATTGATAAATTGACCCATTGTTTTAAACACATGGCTGATGGAGACGATAGGAATATGCAAGTTTTTTAGATCTATAAGGGATTTGAAGGGCTTCTAGGGTTGACTTTTGATGATGTTGTTAGGGCTGGATCTATTATCTTTAATGACCAGAGGAAGGTAAATATTATAGGCCCTTGACTATGTGATCTAGTTATGGGATCTTGCAATCTGAAATCTGAAGGCAACTCAGCTCGCAAGTTATGTTTATGAGTTTTCCTATATTTTTGACTTATTTTGAAAATAAAAAATTAAGATCTCATTAGAAAGAACTCTTTGATCACAAAATTGAAAATTTGATTAGAAATAATGCTTCTTTATTCCTCCTTATAACTCTCTTTTTAAACTAAATTACAAGCATGGCTAATCATGATTGACTCCTTTTAAAAAGCAACTACCTCCTATTAAAAGGCAATTGATTCCAACTAGTTAGGAACATGTAGATAATATAAAACTGACTCCATAATAATTAAAAAATAGAATGATAGATAATGACAAACTAACTCCACAATAATTTAAATTAGAATGACAGTTAGCACATTAATTAATAGTTAATCTTCTCTCTTATTCTTTTCCCATGTGCAAAACATTTGTAAACTTGGTTAAAGGGAACTACTTTGATTGAGTTAGGCTCACTTAGTTGCTGGTCCTATTGTTAGCTTTTAACATTACTCTCCCTGTCAAGAATGTGCTTTACCTCAAGCGCAAAGGATGGATAGTGACTCAAAATAGTAGAAATAGGCTCCCATGATGCCTTAACCAATGAAAGGCACTCTCAATGAATGAGGACTTGTGAAGTGCTTGTAAGAGTGCGTGAGTCTAAGATGTTTTAGGTGTGGGTTGTATTTCACCTTTGTGAACTGCAAGCAACTGTGGTGTACTGGTGTTGTGGCCATGGAATTTCTTTAAACAAGAAACATGAAATACTAGGTGTATTTTAGTTTCTGGTGGACGGGAGAGGTGATAAGCCGTAGAGCCAATTTTAGTTGAGATGGGAAAGGGGTTATAGAAACAAGGAGATAATTTATAATTACTTTTGGAGGCAAGGGATAGTGCTCGATAAGGTTGAAGTTTTAAAAGGACCATATCACCTACCTCAAAGTGGATTTCTTGATGTCGAGCGTTGTATGCATTCTTCATGATAATTTGAGCTTGTAAGAGATGTTCTTGTAAATCGTGCAAAAGTAGGTTTCTATTCTACAATTCAATATCAACAGCTACCACCTGTGCAAGACTTGGACAATAAGAGGGCAAGCGAGGTAGGGAATGATTGTAAACTAGTTCAAAGGGAATGGTTTTCAAAAAAAAATGGTAACTAGTGTTGTAGCAATATTTTGCCCAAGATACCTAATTTGTCCACCGACGTGGACAATCTCCTATAAAACATCGAAGATACATCTTGATAACACGGTTAACTACTTTTGTTTGCCCGTCACTTTGAGGATGATAGGCTGAATTGAATGATAATTTAAAGCTACTCAACCTGAACAGCTTAAACCAGAAGGAACTTATGAATGTGACATCTTGGTCACTAACAATGGTTTCTAGTAGTCCATGTAATTTAAAAATATGGTTAAAGAAGAGTGAAGCCATTGAGAGAGTTGAATAGGGGTGCACTAGAGGCAGGAAGTGTGCATATTTTGAGAAACGATTTACCACTACCAATAAGATAGTTTTTCCATTTGAAAGGGGAAGTCCATCTATGAAATCCATGGAAATATTTGACTTTACTTGTGTAGGAATTGGGAGAGGTTGCAATAGCCCTGCAGGTTACAAGTGGTTTGACTTATTCCTTTGGCAAATTTCACAAGGTCTAGCCATGTCTTGAACCTAGAGTTTCATTTCTGTCCAGTAAAAATCTGTTGAAACCTGTTGGAGAGTTTTTTGGTACCTTTTATGGCATTAAGCATGAACTGTTAAAATTATTGCTTGAAGAAGGAAGAAGAAGTTGGCAATAAACCTTGTTCTTGAAAACGATTAACCCATCACTATATGTCCAATGACTACCCTCTTTACCTGTGGTGATACTTCCCAAAAGTTGTTGTAACGCTTGTGAGTTAGAAACTTTTACCCAGATTGCATTAAAGAATCCCAATTAAGGCATTGAGATTGATGTTAAGATTCCCACATCTTTTTGAAACCTTGACTTTTATAGATGCATAACTTGATGTAAGAACGGTGATGTGGATTGAGGTAATTTTGTCATTTCCTTGGTGAGCTTAAATCAAATATTTTAAAACCAACAAAAAAAAATTCAAAGTTTATGTTTTTGGAAATTCACACCATTACTATTTAAATTTATTTGAAGATGATAAAAAAGTTGTTAGGATAAAAGGGTAAAATGGTATTTCCATTTGTGAGTTTTAGCATAACATTTTCTCAACCAAATCTATTTATTTTCTTTGAAATCTACCTTTTAAATTTAACAAGCTCAATTAGGAAGAATAAAAGAAAAAAAATATAAATATAAAATAAGATAAAATAAATAAAGTAATGTGCAAAATGGGATTATTTTGACCCTTGATTTTTATTCTTTGTTGACTAGGTCAAAGCTTCCTTTGAAAGCTTTCACCATTTTTTTTCTTTCTTTTGTTCCTTAGTGACCGGCCATCATTTTCCCTAAAAGCCATCCTTTCGTTATTTTTTTCTTCAACCCAAGACCACCTTCCTTTTCATAAGAAAATCACATTTTTTTCTCTTTTTCTTTTCATTTCTTTTCTTGGTTCTTCATTCTTCTATTTCTTTCTTGTTCACTAAACTACCAATTTTCAACCCCATTTTACTTGTCAACCGAACCCTAGGAGAGAGAAAGGAACTTTCTCTTTCTTGTCTTCATTTTCCATTTGTACTCCACCTTTATCAACATTAAAGCTTCTAGCTTCAAATCTTCATTAAAGCTAGTATGTATAGACTTTCAACTTTTAAACTTTCAAATTTATCGGTTTATACTTCAGAATTTACTTTCTAATTTTTTTTTTAAAATTTTCTCTTTCTTGAAAATATTAGATTTTGTTGATTTTTATACCCCTAAGCTCACCGAGGTAAGGAAACTTTAAATCTGTATAATTAGTTTAATGAGTTTGTGAATTAGACTAGAATTCTAGGTTAAATATTAGGTTAAAATGTAGTTTATCTAGTGAATATTTATTGGAATTATTAAGTTCAAATTTATGATTTATTTGAGGTTATTAGTGTTTATTGCTAAATATAAGTTCTATTGGTACTTCAAAACTCAACTTGGATTGAGGTCTTAGTGGTGTTAGTTTTATATGGTGGCATAAAAAAGGTGAATGAACTTCCATATAAAATGTTGTGGAAAAAAATAAATGCATATGTGTTTGAATGAAATACTTGAAATTAATTATTTGAACATTTTAAAAATTATGCATGGGAATAAGCCTTTGATGAATGATATCCATATGTTGCAAAATGCGTAATGTGATTACAAATGTGCATGAATTACTATATTGAATTGCCACGTAAATTATGGCATGTGATATGTTGGGAATCTTGGATATTGTAACTAGTAGCATGATAGTTGCTATTATGTTCCTTAGAAATTGGATTGTGTAACAATATATATGGCCTAAAATAATGAACTATGTGGAAGGTTTCTTGTTTGCATGTTGTTATATATGCTATGGCTTAGGAGATATGGTCAAATGACATTTATAACTATGTATGTGTGGTGTGGGAGTGCACACGACGGTAATGGTGGTGTGCGGTGTGGGAGTGCACATGACGGTAATGGTGATGTGCGGTGTGGGAGTGCACATGAACATAACAACTATGTGTAGTGTGGGAGTGCACATGACTTTTGTTGAGGTCGGTGGCTACATGCATCGGACAATGTTGACTATTCTTGGGAGTGAGCTAAATGTTTATGATGTATATTTGAAAGTATATATATATGTACATACATATATATATATATATATACATAAATACTTATACACATATATACATATACTATAGAGTAGGGATGTTTAAGAAATGTAATGTGATTTGGTTGAATGTTGAAGGTTGGAAACTCCCAAATGTTTTTAAATGGTTTGAATGACAACATAGCATTGGATTTAGTTTTTGATATACAAATTGCATTGTTTCTAACAAAAGTGCATCGGGGTTAAATAAAACTTTTAGTATCGTTTGCTTGTTCCCCTCTTATGTTCACTTACTGAGTTTATTCTCACTCTTTTTAACTTCATATTTTGGTTTTTAGATTTTGAGGGAGTTGGAACCTAGATTGAGGTGTCTACCCACACTCACCTTTCAGTAGGTTTACTATAGCATTCAGTAGCAATACTCACACCTAAAGTCACTCCGCTGGTAGTTAAGGGTCTTTTGCATGTGTACATGGATGTTTTGATGTAAATTGGGAGATTTATTTTGTAAACATTATAGGTCTAGTTTGATTGATGATGCTGCCACGAGTTGGCAATTGATAAAATTATTTTGGGATGGTATATATATATATATATATATATATATATATATATATNGTATATATATATATATATGTATGTATATATACTTGGTTGCCATGGTATATTATTGAGGAAACTATGATCGGGAATTATGAATTGTGGTTCTTAAATAATGATGTATGATAGATGGATTGATGAGCAGGTTCACATAGGGAGGCTTGCTTAGGTTTAATGGGCTATGCTTATTGGGTACATGCGCCGGTCATGGCTCGAGACTTGGGCTATGACAATCTTCATCTCTACGGGATAGTGCATCAGCAACCACCTTTTAAGGGTCTACTTATACTCCACAGGATGAAATCACATGCCCTAAGGAAGAGACTTGAGTTTGAGCAAACAAACATTTAGAGTGTTTTAAGAACAATCAAAGTTGTCTCAATAAGGTGAACACAATTCGAAGATGTTGGATATGTTATGTCCAAATACGACTATAAATTAGTATGTCGTCAAAGAATACTGTGATACCCCAAATTTTAATATACGCAGAAAGAAACATAATAGTGGTGACATGGACCAAGGGCAATGTCATCTTTTTCCTATTAAACTTAATCAAACATATTATAAGTAAAATTAAGAGTTTTATCCTTTTTATGAGTCACTTTATATTTCATAAAAGAATTAATAAATATAGAAATATATATATATATATATATATAAATATTTTTGACAAAGGATAATTTTGTCATTTATGCTTGACGAACTTAAATAAAATGTTTTAAACCCAAAATCCCAATGGTTGTGCTTTTGAAAACTTATTTTTATAATTAATTTAATGTATTTGAAATTCAAAAAAAAAGGAAAAAAATGAAAATTTGAGGACTTTGGATGAAAAGGACCAAATGGTAATTTTACCATTTAGCTTGGTCAAAGCTTTCTTTGGAAGTTGACTCTTTCTCCTATTCTACATGGCCAGCCATAACTTTTCTCTTCTTTTGTTTTTTCCTTCTAAAAAGCAACTCTTTAAACCTATTTACTTCGCCAACCCGTGGCTTCCTCCAAAGAAAACCTTGCACCAAGTTTTGCCATTTTTTTTCATGCTCCTTCCATTTTTCCCTCTTTTTCCTTCCTTTTCTCCTTCATTCTCATAAACCGAAATAGTTCTTCGCTTTCTTTCCTCCATAATCGAAGCTCAAGGAAAAGGAAAGCTTTTTTCTCTTTATGATATTTCCTTACTTTCTATCATTTCAAAAACTAAAGATTTAAGCTTTTAAACCTTCAATTTATCAAGCTAACTAGGTAAGATTTTAGCTTTTAAAACCATTAATCTCATGGGTTTCAAGTTTTAAAGTTTTATTCTCTAAATTTTAGATTTTTTTCCCATTTCTAAAAATGTTAGGGTTTTGTTTCCCATCTTTAAACTAAGCTCACCAAGGTAAGGATGTTACAAGTTTAAGTTGTTAATTTAGTGGGTTTATTATTTAGACTAGATTTCTAGGCAGAACTTGAGGTTAGACTGAAAATGGGTAGATGTTGATTTATGAGCAATAAATTATGATTTTTTTGAGAAACAATTGAGTTAAATGTTTTGTTGGTCATTATAGGATCCATTGGAGCTTCAAGACCCAAGTCCGAATAAGGTCTTGTGTTGGTTTTGGTAAGGTGTCATAAAAGGTGAGTAAACTTGCATATAAAAATGTTTTGGAAAGAAATGCATATGTGTTTGAAGAAAATACTTGAAAACACTTATTTGAATCTTTTAAAATATGCATGGCAACAAGCCTTTGATTAGTGATATCCTTATGTTGTATGTGTAAAATGTGATGAACCATATATTTGAATTATTATATTGAATTGCTAAGTGAATTGCGGTGTGTGATACATTAAGAATCTTGGGATGTTGTAACTAGTGGTATGATAGTTAATATTATTTTCCTTGAAAGTTGGATTGTGTAACCATATATATGACAAAAAATAATGAACTATGTGGAAGGTATTAATATGTAAAGATTATTGTTTACATGTTGTTATGTATGCTATTACCTTAGGAGGTATTGACAAACGACATTTATTTTCAACCCCAACTCTTTAATATATTTGCCATATTGTATAGGTACTTGATAAAATGTCTGCATACTTGAATGCCTCCGAAATCGTTAAAAGACGATATTGTACCTAATGGTACAATTAAGTTGATTTAAGTCTCGATGTCATGACCCGGAACTCCCATCGAGCCCGAGACAACCGCTGCGTTGTCCCGATCGACACTCATTACCCAGATTGTCAACCGGAATCCCGCAAGGCTTTAATATCAGTTTCTCTTTTCCTCGGTGAGCAACCGTTACCAAATATCATGTTCTAAAAGAATTTAAGCTATTTCCAACTGAAATCAATAAAAAAATGATTTCTGTCTCACAGGGGCATTTTGGTCATTTTTTTCTCAAAAGTTTCGAAACTAGTTAAAAATGTAGTATGAAAGTATAAAACACATAATTCATAATCAAAAATAAATTTAAACATCTAAAACTTTCATTTAAAATGAAATTATAACTATTTAAATATAATAAAGATATAGAATAAAATATTCAATTTTTCATAAACTAATATTTTTAGAACACTGCATAAATAATTTTTACAGCGAAAAAGCAAAATAAATTCATATATATTGTACTATAGATAACCAAAGTATAAAATGAAATTTGCAGTGACACGTGGGCCCACGAACGACTAAAAGTGTCAAAAGAATTGAACCACATATTTTGAGGATGCCAATCCAATTGTAGTTCTCGATGAAATGAGCTATTTACCGACTATCCTGATGCCTGAAATGGGTGGAAAGGAGGGTGGTGAGATTATAAAATCCCAGTGAGTAAACAAACATTATTCAAAATATCTAAAGGCAAGTAAAATGAGACTATTAAAATATTTCATCAAACTGTAATTTATCATCTTTCAACTTATTTCAACCAAATGAAATCAATTTATTTAAATCAAGAATCAGTATGGCTTATGAATTTCTTAAAAAGCTTGGCTCATGCCAAAAATTATTATCATACTTAGTTATCTAGGATACCTTGGCCGAGGGCTATCCCAACTGAGTTCATCAAGGCTATTAGAAAGTCATGTACGCATAAAACATGTTTTCATTTTGAAAATATAGCCGTTCCTTAGCGTTGGCCGAGCTCACCTTCACGTGGTGGTTTGGCGTGAAGTGAACTCTAAAATCATACCTCGAGAGTTGCCTTACTCGCCTCTCCAACCGAGGTAAAATATAACGGGGTTTACAATGCCCCTCTAATAGGCTAGTCCACGAAAACCCGCCTACTGCAGTAAGCTAAACCCACCATACAATAAAATTTTGACAGCATGACAGGGCTACTATATTACTACATAGCCTGTAAGGGTAAAATAAAACAGTTCATACAATTCATAAAACACAGCCCAGCCAGTCATGCCGACACAATAACAATATAACATAAGCCATCAATTTCTAATCATAAATTTACAACATACTGGTGGTCTCCAATTACTCTATTTTCAAAATCGTTTTTTCGTTTCAAGACAATTTATAAAATCTTTTCATTTAAACACATTTTTGTTTATAAAACCTAAAATTTTCCATTTAACTCATTTTCATAAAATTTCACCAAAACCGAGTTAAAACATACTTTAGATAATTAAAATGATAATAAGGTTACTCATAGTACTAGGAGTTCGATATACTCCTATTCCCGGTCTTCGGACACAATCTATTTACCCTTGTTAGAGGGCTCACCACCCATATATCATACGTGTCACGAATTTCAATAAATTGTGTCAATTTATCATAAACTATTTCAGGCTCTATAAAATCTATATGAATGCACGAAATGTGATGCAAAATGTCCGAATAGCCGTTTAAATACGGTATTCGACTTAATTCGCACTATTCTTGGTGTAATTGGCTAAAACCTCAAATTTAACTCCAAATCAATTTTTTTTCACTTTCTACACTCCAATTATACCTAAATTGCCTCAGTGACTGCGAATGAGATTCAATTTATCAGTCCCGGGTTAATAATCACATATGTCTATACATTAGGTAAAAATTCAGATTTTCACACCAAAATTTCCCATTTAATTTCTAGCCTCACCAAACATCAAATATCACCAAAATATCATGAAATATCATCAATTTCAGCCACAATATCCTCCCTAGAAAATTCGGTCATTGATGGTGATGGGGGAAAATGAATTTTTTTCTTATTGTTTTGTTTCTAAATATGCTAAACTAACTAAAAACACTAACATAACTTAAAATCAAATCAATCTAACATCTTTATCTCTCAATACCCATTTTGACCAGCCATGAATTCACCATGAAAACATGAAATCTAACCATGAAAAATAAGGAGAAATGCATGGGTAGTGTAAATCAAAAGTCAAAATCAAGAAATTTTACCTTTATTAGCTTAATCCCTTGAAATCCCACACTTTTTCTTCAATTTTCCCACCTAGGGTTCTTGTTTTTTCCTTCCTCCTTTGTTCTTCTTTGGCCGGCCATATGAATGAGAAATGGGCTGATTTTGTTTTAATTTTAAAGCTAAATATTTAATTGTTATAAATATGCCATGTGTCACCATTTCATTGGTCCATTTTTATTTCTTAACTATTAAGCTTTCTCTCTCCACCATATAAATTCCTTCAATTATCCATGATAAAATTGGGTAAAATTCATGTGCTGGACAAGTGTTCTGGTGGTGAAAAATTACTGTTTTGCCTTTGGGGTGACAAAATTACCATTTTATCCCTATGCTCCGAAAAATACCGGGATTACAAATTTTCACTTCTCAACCTCAAATCATACTCCAATAAGTCAAATATGATCAAAATCTTTCAAAAAAAATTTTCGTCTTGTCCTTGAGTGGCAAAATTACCATTTTACCCGTAGATAGTGAAATTTTTGATTTGACTCCAAATTGATCCTCGAACCCCGAATCACCATTCTAAGTCATTCTGGGACTTTAAAATTTTCAATTTCACCCTAAAATCTTTATTTGATCTAGTTCGAGGCTTAAATCAACTTTGTTGTACCTCTAGGTACAATACCGACTTTTGTAAATTCTTCGAGACTCTTCTAGCATGCAAACATGCTATCCATCGCATGTATGTCATGACAAGTATTTTATAAGGTCAGGCTTTACACTCGAACTAGTCCAAATAGAGATTTTAAGATGAAATTGAGAATTTTTAAACCCTAAAATGACTTAATATGGTGATTTGGAGTTCGAGGATTGATTTGGAGTCAAATTGGAATTTTCATGACGTATGGGCGAAATGGTCATTTTACCATCCAATGGCAAAATTGGAATTTTACACCACCCAACACTTGTCAAGCCCTTGAATTTTACCTATTATACTTTGGATAATTGAGATATTTATGTGGTGGTGGGAGAATGCTTAATTATTAAGTTTAAAAATGGACCAATGGGATGGTGACAAGTGGCAAGTTTTCATTTCTTTATAATTTACATTAAAAACCAGCACACACCTCTCTTATTTTATTCTTCATGTTCGGCCTCACCAAGGAAAAGAGGAAAGAAAGAAAGAACAAAACTCTAGTTAGAAAATTCAAGAGAAAATTGGTGGATTTCAAGGAATTAAGCAAGTAAAGGTAAAATTTCTTGATTTTAGCTTGTCATCTACCTTTCCCAAGCATTCTTTTTCATTTTCCATGGTTGAGAATCAAGTTTGCATGAGGATACCTTTGATGGCCGGACATGGGGGGAGGAGTTTTGATCTTGGATTTAGCTAGATTTCATGTTATTCTAGTGTTTTTAGTTGTTTGGTGATGCGTAGCATAAAAAGCAAACAAGAAAAATTTATGTTCTTACATCACCCTCATTGGCCGAATCTTCCTTATGGTATGTGGATGGTGGATTTGATTTTATTTCAAGTGATTTGGTTAGGAATTAATGATTTATGGTGTAACAATCAAGTGTGAAAAACCATAGTGTTTTTGCACCCACCATGGCCGAATTTTCCAAGAGAAAATGTTGAGGATGACTTTTCTATAATTCATGTTATCTAGCTTATATTTGATGATTTGGAGTATTGGAAGTGAAATGAATTTATTTGGAGTCAATTTGGATGTTTTGGTTAAATCAAAGGTGAAGAGTTTGAATTAGGTTGACAACTGATCCATTTTGATCACCCTTGAACCAACGTGAACACCATCTTTAAGTGACTATCCAAACCACCTCATGCATTCATACAGAGAGCCTGAAATAGATTTATAATGATATGACACAATATATTGAATTATTTGTCATGTATTGTGTATAGGTGGTGAGTCCTCTAACAAGGGTAAAGACATTGTGCTAGAGGACCAAGAGTAGGGTATTTCGAACTCCTGATATTATGAGTAACCTTATTAACGTCTTAATTATCTAAAGTTATTTTAATTCATTTTTGTGATTTGATAGAAAAATAAGTTTAAATGGTAAATCTTTATGTTTTATAAGCAAAATGTGATTAAATGAAATGATTTTATAAAATTGTCTTGAAATTGAATGATGGTTTTAAAAATGGAGTAATTGGAGACTACTTGTTGAGTTATAAATTATGGTTTGAATTGAGTGGCTTATGATAATGTGGGCATGCATGGCTGAATTGAAAATTGTGTTGAATTTATGAACTGTTTTACTTTGCCTTGACAGGCTGGTAATATTATATTAGCCATGTATTTAGCTTACTGCAGTGGGCGGGTTTCCGTGGACCATCCTATTAGAGGGGCACGATTGTAAAACCCGACCCTATAAACACATGTCATGACATGCACTGAGTAGCATGTTATTATGCTAGGAAAGCACCTAAGAATAGACGAAACTCGATATCGTACCTAATGGTACACTTGAGTTGATTTAACCTTAAACTGTTCAAATAGGAATCGTAATTTGAAATTTAATATTTTATAGTCAAGGAATGACTAAAAATGATTGTTCGGAGTTTGAGGGTTCATTAGGGGTAAAATTGAAAATTTTGATGTTCAGGGGTAAAATCGTAATTTTACCACCAGAGGATAAAATTTGAGATTTTGAGAGAATTTAGATCAAATTTGACAAATTGGAGAATGATATGAGTATAAGGGATGAAAAATATATCTATGGGCAATTTTTCAGTTTTTTGGGCAAAAATGTAATTTTTCACTTTTACGGGGCAAAAGTGTAAATTTCAAAAATTACTCCACCGAGACTTTGGATAAGTCTGAGAATTTTATCTAAGCTATGGATATGTGGGACAAGTGTATGGTGAAAATTTGGAAACAAATGGATGAAATTTAAAAAACGGACCAATGGGAAAGTGACACATGGCAATTTTTTAATGGTTTAATATTATTTTAATGAAAAGTCAGCCCATTTAAACCCCATTTTAAGTGATGGTCGGCCATAAGGAAGAACAAGAGAGGAAATAGAGAGGAAAGGAAGAAGAAAAGAAAAACCAAAGAGAAACAAGAAAATTCAAAGGGGAATTCACGTTTTTTGCCCTTTTACGCATTTAACTGTAAGATTTTTCGACTTTAGCTTGATTTCTAACTTTCTTATGCCTATGTTTCCATTTAGCATGCTTGAGGAGAGAGATCTAAAAGTGACATCAAGGGCTGGACGAAATTCTAGGGGAGAGATTTTGAAATTTTTAGGTTTTGATTTTTAGTTAAATTGGTAGTTTTAGTTAGTTAAATGTGTTTAGAAATTAAATTGGGCAAGAAAGCATTAAATTTTCACAATACCCACCCTTGGCCGAATCTGCAATGAGGTACAATGATGATAATCTGATTTTTATTCTAAGAAAAATGAAGAGAAAATGATGAAAAATGGTTAAATGTGATAGAAAAACAAAGTAAAAAATTTACCGAGTTAATGTCCCATTTTTGGCCGAATTTTTCAAGGAAGAGAGTGAGCTGATTTTGGTGATTTTAGAGGAATATTGACTGATAATTAATGGTTAGAAATGTTGGAAAGAGAATGGGACAATTTAGAGCTAAAATGGAGCGCGTTACAATTTATCAGGTAAAGTGCCAAAAATAGGTTAATACCGTGTTTAAGCCGTTTTTGGCTATTGCATTTCACACCATGCATTAGTATAGGATTTAAGTCAAATATATAGTGATTTAGCATTAATGTGATGAATTGAGTAAATTTTTGCAATGTGTCTAGGAGGAGAGCATTCCGGTAAAGGCAAGGAAATCGTACCCGATGAGTAGTTATCGGGGCACCTAGAAAGCTTTTAGTTTGTACAAACGATGAGTAAACTTATTATTATTGTAAATTATCTAGAGTTTATTTTTAAATGCTCTTTATGTATTTTATGAAATGAAAACGAGATTAAAACGAGATTTTTGATGTTTTACAAATAGATGTGACAAATAAAGATATATTGGGTTGATTATGAAATTGAGTAATTGGAGGCTGTTAACTGTCTTGAAAATTATATATTTTCCTATGAATGGCTTATGAGATATGAGTATATGTGGCTATATTTTGTAAGCGTATTGGGAAATTTATGTAAGCTATTTTTATTATGCAGGCTGGATAAATAAATAAAAGTCACGTTATACTGTCGAAATTTTATTAAAATTGGTGGGTTAGTCACTGCAGTGGCGGGTTTTCGTGGACTGCCTATTAGAGGGGCACGGTAAACCCAGTTATATAGTTACTCCGGTTATAGAGGCGAGGAGGGTAACTCTAGGGTAGTATTAGAGCTCACTTCACGTCGAACCCCCACGTGAATGTGTAACTCGGCTAACGCCAAGGAACGACTTGTTTTAAAAATAAAAATGTGTTTCATATGTAAATGTTATAACAACCTTGGCGGACTCGGTTAGATGCCTCGACCAAGGTATCTCCGAGGATTAGTTTTGGGTTGAGCCTTGTTTTTAATAAAAGACATAAGCCTTAACAATTGTTTTGGTAAATTACAAATATTTTATCGTTTAAGAAATAAATTGAAAACATTATGAAATGGTTTGTGATTTGTTATTTAAACTTGCCTCCCTATTACTCGCCTTTAGATATTTATGATAATGTCTGTTTACTCATTGGGATTGCAAAATCTCGCCCACCTCCTTTCCAAACATTTCAGGTCTGTGGTAGCTTGTAGATATCCTATTTTGTCGAGGATTCCAGTTGACATCTCTACCACACAGACAGTAAGTTTTTAGCACCAACACTGGGTGTATTTTGGGCCACTTGTCATTGTAACCATTATTGTACATTATAACTTAGTAAATTTTTGTATGTATGAATTTATTTTACTTACACATTACAAAAGATTTCTTACACGTGTGTCTATAAATATTGTTTTATATAAAAATGCTATATTTTAATCAATATTTTGAATAGTGATATTTGTCTATAAATCCTTTTAAAAAAAATTTAAATTATCTTTGGATTTATTTGAGCTGGAAACGATCGGTAATTGTTTAAAATGAAATGTTTAACAACGATTGCTTACAGGAAAGAAAAGAAATTGATATGTAAGCCTTGCGGGGTTCCGGTTGGCATTCCAGGTAATGAGTGTCAATCGGGACGTCGCGACGGTTATCATGGGTCCGAGGGAGGTTCCAGGTCGTGACAATTCAGTTGGTATCAGAGCTTTTGATTTAAAAGCTTATGGTTTTGAAAGAAGTTTTTGATTTTTAAAGTTCTTGGATTTAAAGTTATTTTAAAAATAATTTACAATGTCAGTGTGGCTCAGTTAAGATTAGTTAGTTGCATATAGAGTCTTAAGTTGTCTAAACCAATTCCGTTCTTTTTGTAGATCATTGCGCCTCCTCGACGTGAGCTACCATCTATTACTAGATCTACCGGTAGGGGAAGAGGTCGCCTCAGATAGAGTCGATCGGATTCCATAGAAGAGGAGTCGGCTGCGTCTTCTTTTAGAGTAGTTCCTACTGCTGAGTCTACGGACATTCCTGTACCTCCTCCACCACCTGTTGCTACTCTTGGCGTACTTGCCATGACACCCGAGGCAGCTCAGGCATTAGCGGCTTTTCTCGCTGCTCTTGCAAGCCAGGCTCAAGCTGGTCCAGTTCCACCCGTTGATTCCCCTGTAACAACCCCAGTACCACCACCTCCTATTCCACCCCAGACACCGGACGTCTCCATTTCTAAGAAGTTGAAGGAAGCTAGACAGTTGGGTTGCGTCTCGTTTACTGGTGAGTTGGATGCGACCGTAGCTAAGGATTGGGTTAATCAAGTTTCGGAGACTCTTTCGAATATAAGATTAGATGACGATATGAAGCTAATGGTGGCTACTAGATTACTAGAAAAGAGGGCTCGTACCTGGTGGAATTCGGTGAAGTCCCATTTCACTACTCCTCAAACATGGTCTGACTTCCTCAGAGAATTTGATGGTCAGTATTTTACTTACTTTCATCAAAAAGAAAAGAAAAGAGAATTTCTGGGCTTGAAATAAGGAAATCTAACTATAGAGGAGTACGGGACTCGTTTTAACGAGTTGATGTTATATGTGCCGGATCTGGTAAAATCTGAGCAAGATCAGGCAAATTATTTCGAGGAAGGGCTCCGTAATGAGATCAGGGAACGGATGACAGTGACTGGTAGAGAGCCACATAAGGAAGTTGTGCAAATGGCCTTACGGGCTGAGAATAGACGGATCCGAGCTGAGTTCGCAAAGAGAAGGAATCTGCCTACGTTCTCGGGTCAATCTTCAAAGAGAGGCAGAGATTCAACATCTACTGCAGGAAGTACTACCTCAGCGCCTGTGGCATCCACTAGACCTCCATCTCAGCAGTCACAGCAGAGATCTTCTAGATTTGATCGGCTAGTGATGAGTAGTCAAGGGAGGACTTCAGGAGGATTGGACAGATGCCGTAATTACGGAGGATTTCATGTTGGGTCATGTAGACAGCTTGTAAAGTGTTTTCAATGCGACCAACAGAGGCATATCAGGAGAGATTGTCCTCAGTTGAGATGGGGTATAGTAGCTACTTCTACTCCTCCAACTCGTCCTAGTATACCGCGAAGAGACACTTTGGGATCACAGTCCAGACAGGGCCCAGAGATACGGTCAGGCATGGGGAGTAATACCCCGAAGCAGCCATCTTCTAAATCGCAGCCCTAGATTTCGACCAAAGTCTTTGCAGTGACTGAGGATGAAGCCCGAGTTCGACCTAGCATAGTGACAGGTACTATGATTGTGTTTGATAGAGATGCACATGTTTTGATAGATTCAGGCTCCGATAGATCATACGTGAGCATATCATTTGCATCATTCTCAGATAGGAACCTGTCATCATTAGAGGAAGAGATTATAGTGCATACTCCTCTAGGCGAGCGGTTAGTAAGAAATACGTATTATAGAGACTGTGGTATTAAAGTTGGGGAAGAAGAATTTATGGGTGATTTAATCCCTTTGGAGATTCGGGACTTTGATTTGATCTTGGGTATGGATTGGTTGTCCACTCATCGAGCAAAAGTGGATTGTTTTAAGAAAGAAGTGATTCTCCAAAGTTTAGAGGGAGCAAAAGTTGTCTTTACGGGGGAACGTCGAGTATTACTGTTTTGTATAATCTCGACCCTCAAAGCTTTGAAATTGGTGCGAAAGGGATATCCGGCATACTTGGCTCACGTGATTGATATATCGAGGGAGGAACCTAAGTTAGAGAATGTCCCTGTAGTAAGTGAGTTCCCTGATGTATTTCCTGATGAATTACCAAGACTTCCTCCCGATCGTGAGTTTGAATTCACTATTGATTTACTTCCGGGTACCACACCTATCTCTATTCCTCCATATAGAATGGCTCCGGTAGAGTTGAAGGAGTTGAAAGTATAATTGCAAGAGTTGGTGGACAAGGGTTTTATACGCCCTAGTATATCTCCGTGGGGAGCACCGATTTTATTTGTGAAAAAGAAAGACAGTACACTTCGGTTATGTATCGATTACCGATAACTTAACAGAATGACCATTAAGAACAAGTATCCGTTACCGAGGATTGATGATCTTTTCGATCAATTACAGGGAGCTACAATGTTTTCTAAGGTTGATCTGAGGTCTGGGTATCATCAGTTGAAGATTAAAGAACAGGATGTACCCAAGACAGCGTTCAGGACTCGGTACGGTCATTATGAGTTCTTGGTCATGCCTTTCGGGTTAACTAACGCACCGTCAGCTTTTATAGATCTCATGAACAAGGTGTTCCACCCTTACTTGGACAAGTTTGTTATTGTGTTCATTAATGATATCCTGGTTTACTCGAGAGATAATGATGAGTATGCTAACCACTTGCGTATAGTATTACAGACTTTGAGGGAAAGAAAGTTGTATGCAAAGTTTTCGAAGTGTGAGTTTTGGTTACAGGAAGTGGTATTCTTGGAACACGTAGTATCGAGAGCTGGAATATATGTTGATCTCAAGAAGATAAAGGCAATTTTACAATGTGAGCAACCTAAGACAGTGACGGAGATTCGTAGTTTCCTCGGATTAGCTATTTATTATCGGAGGTTTGTTCAGGGGTTTTCCTTAATAGCAGTTCCTTTGACCTGTCTAACTCGTAAAGGAGTTAAGTTTGAGTGGGATGATGTTTGTGAGAATCGATTTCAGGAGCTAAAGAACTTGGTTAACCTCCGCTCCCGTTTTAACACTTCTTGTGAGTGGTAAGGGATTTGTGGTGTACAGTGATGCATCTAAGTTGGGGTTAGGGTGTGTGCTGATGCAGAATAAAAAAGTTGTGGCTTATGCTTATAGACAGCTAAAGAGGCATGAAACAAATTACCCTACCCATGATTTAGAGTTAGCAGCAGTGGTGTTTGCTTTAAAAATCTGGAGGCATTACTTGTATGGTGAGCATTGTCGGATATTTACAGATCACAAGAGTTTAAAATATTAGCTCACCCAAAAGGAGCTTAATTTGAGGCAAAGGCGATAGTTGGAGTTGATAAAAGATTATGACTTGGTGATAGACTATCATCCGAAAAAGGCGAATGTTGTAGCTAATGCCTTAAGTCGTAAGTCTTCATCATCTTTAGCAGCACTTCAGAGTTGTTATTTTCCAGCATTATTAGAGATGAAATCTCTTGGGGTTCAGTTGAGAAATGGTGAGGATGGATCCTTATTGGCAAACTTCAGTGTGCGACCTTCGTTACTTAATCAGATCAAGAACATTCAGAGGTCTGATGATGAGTTAAGGATAGAAATTCAAAAATTGACCGATGGGGGAGTTAGTGAGTTCAGACTCAGAGAGGATAACATCTTGATGTTTAGAGACCAAGTTTGTGTTCTTGAGGGAAACCAGTTGAGACAGGCGATCATGGAAGAAGCCCATTCATCTGCCTATGCATTACATCCTGGAAGCACCAAGATGTATAGGACTATCAGGGAGAATTATTGGTGGCCAGGTATGAAGCGAGACGTAGCAGAATTTGTAGCAAAGTGTTTCGTATGTCAGCAAGTTAAGGCGAAGCATCAGAGGCCAGCAGGTACACTTCAATCTTTACCTGTTCTCGAGTAGAAATGGGAGCATGTAACTATGGATTTTGTTTTGGGACTGCCACGGACACAGAGGGGAAAGGATGCAATTTGGGTGATCGTAGATCGGTTGACTAAGTTTGCTCACTTTTTAGCTGTCCATAGTACATACTCTATTGAGAAGCTAGCTCAGCTCTATATAGATGAGATTGTGAGGCTACATGGAGTTCCCGTTTCTATAGTGTCAGACCGAGATCCTCGATTCACTTCTCTATTTTGGCCAAAATTTCAAGAAGCTCTCGGAACCAAATTAAAATTTAGCACTGCTTTTCACCCACAAACAGATGGTCAGTCAGAGAGGACTATCCAGACTATAGAGGATATGTTGAGGGCTTGTGTCATGGATTTTCTTGGAAGTTGGGATAGACACTTGCCGTTAGTGGAGTTTGCTTACAACAACAGCTTCCAGTCTAGCATTGGTATGGCAGCATACGAAGCTTTATATGGAAGGAAATGTCGTACTCCACTTTGTTGGGATGAAGTGGGTGAAAGAAAGTTAGTTAGTGTGGAATTGATCGATTTAACTAATGACAAAATCAAGGTTAGACGAGAGAGGCTAAAGGTAGCCCAAGATAGGTAGAAGAGCTATGCAGATAAACGGAGAAAAAACTTAGAGTTTGAGATCGATGATAAAGTTTTTCTTAAGGTTTCTCCTTGGAAAGGTAATAATCTGAATGCTTTGTGGTATTAAGTTTTATTTGATTATATTATTGTGGTAAATTATGATATCTTGTTGGATAATGAAAGGTGTGATCTGGTTTGCAAAGCGATGAAAGGTCAATTCGAGATACATTGGACATTTTCGTATTATTGAAAGAATTGGGCCAGTGGCGTATAGACTAGAACTACCTCCGGAGTTAGATCAGATCCATAACGTTTTCCATGTCTCCATGCTTAAGAAATATGTACCAGATCCCTCTCACATTCTCGAAGCACCTTCAATCGAGTTGCATGACGATTTGAAGTTCGAGGTGCAACCTGTGAGTATCTTGGATCGAAAGGATCAAGTACTGAGGAACAAGAGTATTTCAATGGTCAAAGTGTTGTGGAAAAGTGCTCGAATGGAGGAAATGACATGGGAAGTAGAGCATCAGATGAGGAACCAATACCCGCATCTATTTGTCGAATCTGGTAAGTGAAATTTTGAGGTCAAAATTTTATTTTAAAGGGGGTAGAATTGTAAAACCCGACCCTATAAATACATGTCATGACATACATGCACTGAGTAGCATGTTATTATGCTAGGAAAGCACTTAAGAATAGACGAAACCCGGTATCGTACCTAACGGTACACTTGAGTTGATTTAACCTTAAACTAGTTCAAATAGGAATCGTAGGATGAAATTTAATATTTTATAGTCAAGGAATGACTAAAAATGATTGTTCGGAGTTCGAGGGTTCATTAGGGGTAAAATTGAAAGTTTTGATGTTCAGGGGTAAAATCGTAATTTTATCACCTGCAGATAAAATTTGAGATTTTGAGAGAATTTAGATCAAATTTGACAAATTGGAGAATGGTATGAGTATAAGGGATGAAAAATACGTCTATGGGCAATTTTTCAATTTTTTAGGCAAAAATGTAATTTCACTTTTACAGGGACAAAAGTGTAAATTTCAAAAATTACTCCACTGAGGCTTTGGATAAGTCTGAGAATTTTATCTAAGCTATGGATATGTGGGACAAGTGTATGGTGAAAATTTGGAAACAAATAGATTAAATTTTAAAAACGGACCAATGGGAAAGTGACACATGGCATTTTTAATGGTTTTTTATTATTTTAATGAAAAGTCCGCCCATTTAAACCCCATTTTAAGTGATGGCCAGCCATAAGGAAGAACAAGAGAGGAAATAGAGAGGAAAGGAAGTAAAAAAGAAAAACCAAAGAGAAACAAGAAAATTCAAAGGGAAATTCGCGGTTTTCGACCGTTTACGCGTCTAACGGTAAGATTTTTCGATTTTAGCTTGATTTCTACCTTTCCTATGCCTTTATTTCCATTTAGCATGCTTGAGGAGAGAGATCAAAAAGTGATATCAAGGGCTGGACGAAATTCTAGGGGAGAGAAATTGAAATTTTTAGGTTTTGATTTTTAGTTAAATTGATAGTTTTAGTTAGTTAAATGTGTTTAGAAATTAAATTGGGCAAGAAATCATTAAATTTTCACAATACCCACTCTTGGCTGGATGCTCAATGCTGTACAATGATGATGAATTGATTTTATTCTAAGG
>NC_030859.1:14244218-14264913 GCF_000208745.1 Theobroma cacao | reverse complement strand
AATTTATCGGGTAAAGTGCCAAAAATAGGTTAATACCGCGTTTAAGCCATTTTTGGCTATTGCATTTCATACCATGCATTAGTATAGGATTTAAGTCAAATATATAGTGATTTAGCATTAATGTGATGAATTGAGTAAATTTTTGCAATGTGTCAAGAGGAAAGCCTTCTGGTAAAGGCAAGGAAATCGTATCCGACGAGTAGTTATCGGGGCATCTAGAAAGCTTTTAGTTTGTACAAACGGTGAGTAAACTTATTATTATTGTAAATTATCTAGAGTTTATTTTTAAATGCTCTTTATGTATTTAATGAAATGAAAACGAGATTAAAACGAGATTTTTGATGTTTTACAAATAGATGTGACAAATAAAGATATATTGGTTTGATTATGAAATTGAGTAATTGGAGGCTATTAACTGTCTTGAAAATTATATATTTTCCTATGAATGGCTTATGAGATATGAGTATATGTGGCTATATTTTGTAAGTGTATTGGGAAATTTATGTAAGCTATTTTTACTATGTAGGCTGGATAAATAAATAAAATGCACGTTATACTGTCGCAATTTTATTAAAATTGGTGGGTTAGTCACTACAGTGGCGAGTTTTCGTGGACTGCCTATTAGAGGGGCACGGTAAACCCGGTTATATAGTTACTCCGATTGTAGAGACGATGAGGGTAACTCCTGGGGTAGTATTAGAGCTCACTTCACGTCGAACCCCCACGTGAATGTGTAACTCGGCCAACGCTAAGGAACGGCTTGTTTTAAAAATAAAAATGTGTTTCATATGTAAATGTTACAACAACCTTGGCGGACTTGGTTAGATGCCTCGGCCAAGGTATCCCCGAGGATTAGTTTTGGCTTGAGCCTTATTTTTAATAAAAGACATAAGCCTTAACAACTGTTTTGGTAAATTACAAATATTTTATGATTTAAGAAATAAATTGAAAACATTATGAAATGGTTTGTGATTTGTTGTTTAAACTTGCCTCCCTGTTACTCGCCTTTAGATATTTATGATAATGTCTGTTTACTCATTGGGATTGCAAAATCTCACCCACTTCTTTTCAAATATTTCAGGTCTGTGGTAGCTTGTAGATACCCTATTTTGTCGAGGATTCCAGTTGACATCTCTACCACATAGACAATAGGTTTCTAGCACCAACACTGGGTGTATTTTGGGTCACTTGTCATTGTAACCATTATTGTACATTATAACTTAGTAAATTTTTGTATGTATGAATTTATTTTACTTACACATTACAAAAGATTTCTTACACGTGTTTCTATAAATATTATTTTATATAAAAATGCTATATTTTAATCAATATTTTGAATAGTGATATTTGTCTATAAATCTTTTTTTAAAAAAATTTTAAATTATCTTTGGATTTATTTGAGCCGGAAACGACCGGTAATTGTTTAAAATGAAATGTTTAACAACGATTGCTCACAGGAAAGAAAAGAAACTAATATGTAAGCCTTGCGGGGTTCCGGTTGGCATTCCGAGTAATGAGTGTCAATCGGGACGTCGCGGCGGTTGTCATGGGCCCGAGGGAGGTTCCGGGTCGTGACAACGGTAAACCCTGTTATATTTACCTTAGTACGAGAGGCGCGAAGGGTATCTCCTAAGGTAAAGTTTATAGTTCACTTTATGTCGAACCACCACGTGAGAGTGAATTCAACTAACGCCAAGGAACGACTGTGCTTTTAAACATAAAAATGTGTTTTGTGCGTATATGAACTTTTCTTTAACAGCCTTGGCGGTCTCGATTGGATGCCTCTAATCAAGGTATCACCGAGAATGAGTTTTGGCACGAGCCAAGTTTTTAAGAGATTCATAAGCCTCGATGTATATTTTGGATGAAATGTAACTGGTTTAGATTATTTGAAATGTGTTTTGAGGTTATGAACCATTTTATGATGATTTATTTTAAATTGTCTCAATTTACACGGCTTTAGATATTTTTGATGATGTTTGTTTACTCACTGAGTTTATATAAACTCACCACCCTCCTTTCCACTCATTCCAGGCTCAGGATAGTCAGTAGATAACTGATTTTGTCGAGGGCTATAGTTGGATTTGCATCCTCAAAAACCATAGGTTCATAACTTTTGTTCCTTTTGGTCATTTGAGGGTCCACACGTCATTGTAAATTAAATTACATATTCTGGTTATCTGTGGTACTGTATGTACGAATTTATTTTGCTTTTACGCTACAAAAATTATTTACGCGTAGTTCTATAAAAGTTATTTTATAAGAAAATAGAATATTTTATTCAATATTTTTATTTTATCTTAATAGCTATCATTTCACTTTACATGAATGTTTTAGACATCTAAACTTACTTTTGGTTATGAAATATGTATCTTTTACTCATATACTACATTTTTGGATGGTTTTGAAATTTAGGGGGAAAAATAACCAAAATACCCTTGTGAGACAAAAATTATTTTTTTTATTGTTTTGGTTTAGAAATAGCTTATAATCTTTTAAAATATGATATTAGCAACCGTTGCTCATAGGAGAGGTGAGAAAACTGATATTAAAGCCTTGCAGGGTTTCGGTTGGCATTCCGAATAATGAATGTCTATCGGTACATCGCGACGGTTGTCACGGGCTCGAGGAGAGTACCGAGTCGTGACATTTATAACCGTGTATGTGCGGTGTGGGAAGGCACATGATGGTAATGATGGTGTACTGTGTGGGTGAGCTCATGAAATAATGACCGTGTGCGGTGTGGGAGTGCACATGACAATAATAGCTATGTGTGGTGTGGGAGTGCACATGACTTGTGTGGAGGTCAATGGCTGTATTCATCAGAGCGTATTGACCATCTTTGGCAGTGAGCTAGATATACTTGACTTATGTCTAAAAAATATATTTGTAAATACTTATATACATGTGTACATATACTATAGAGATGTTGGAGAAATGTAATGTGATTGCATTGAATGTTGAAGGTTGGAATTCCTTAATGTTTTCAAAATGATTTAAAAGACAACATAGCATCAAGTTTGGTTTTTGAAATATAAATTGCAGTGTTTCTAATATAAGTGCATCGTGTTACATAAAACCTTTCGTATCGTTTGCTTGTTCCCTTCTTATGTTCACTCATTGGATTTATACTCATTCATTTCAACTTCATGTTTTGGTTTTAAGATCCGAAGGTAGTTGGATCCTAGATTGAGACACCTCCCCATTTTCATCTTTTGGTAGGTATACCATGGTACTCAATAATTGTACCCACACCGAAAGTCACTCCACTGGTAGTCAAGGGTCTTTTGCTTGTGTATATGGATGTTTAAATGTAAATTGTGAGATTTGTTTGTAAACACCATATGTCTAGTTTGATTAATAATGTTGTCACAATTTGGCAAGTGATAACACTATTTTGATGATGGTATACGCTTGGTTGTTATGATTTATTCTTAAAGAAATTATTATTGGAAATTATGAATTATGGATCTTAAAGAACGAGGTGTGATAGATGGACTAATGATCAGGTTTACATAAAGAGGCTTGCTTGGGCCTAGTGGGCTATGCCTATTGGGCCCATGCGCTGGTTATGGCCCGAGGTTGGGCTGTGACAAATACTAAGACGAACTTGCGCAAGAATTGTTTGAATACATCATTCATGAGGGCTTGGAAGGTGGAAAGAGCTTTGGTGAGGTTGACGGGCATGACTAGAAATTAAGTGACCATGGTGAGTGCGAAATGTTGTCTTTTCTACATCTGTCTCATGCATCCTGACTTGGTGATACCCAAACCATAAATCCAATTTTGTGAAATAGTGAGCTCTATGTAATTCTTCCAGTAGTTTTTTGGTTATTGGAATTGGAAATTTATCTTTGATAGCCTGGGCGTTCAAGGTGCGATAAACGACATAAAACCTCCAAGAATTATCTGCCTTTTTAACCAAGAGAACTAGAGAAGAGAATTTTATTTTTATTTTTAATTAAAAATAAATTCCTATCAAGAGTCCAACTTGGTCATTCGTAAAGTGTTATGATTGTACCATACTCCTCCAATAATAATTAAAATTATTATTAAAAAATAAATAATTTATTTATTTAATTATAGTTATTTATCCAATTCAAAATATGATTCTTTATTTAATAATTATTCTGTTTTATTATTATCCATCTTTAATTAAAAAGAATTAATAATAAAATAAAAAATCCTAATCAAACATGGACGCTTATAATATGTCAAGAAATTATAATTAATTATAAATAAAGAATAAACTATTTAATTCTTTAATTATAATTAAATCCTCCAATATTATTTTATTTGAAGACAATAATTATCTTAACAAATGTTTTTCATTTTAAGACAACCATTGCCTGAAAAGAATATTTATTCATTAAGACAATTTTTTGACTTACAAAAAAAAAAAGTAATTAAGACATCTTTTGTTTTAAATCAACATATATACTCTTGTCTAAATTAAAACAACTCTTGTCTTAATTAAGGCAACATATGTACCTTGTCTAAATTGAGACAACTCTTATCTTAATTAAGACAATATGTAAAGTTACCATTTTTGAATATAAATTTAATTAATTAAATAAAACACGCATTCCAACTTAAACAAGTTGAATTCTACAAAACTAAGTAGAGAATCTATTTGGATGTAAATATTCCAAGCTCTAATAAACTTAGAATTAATTTCATTAAGATAATTCAAATTTATTAAGTGTGAAATCACTCCATTATAGACTCATAGTTGTACTATTGGATTAACTATAATTATAAGAAATGATCCAATATTTAATATTCAATATTAGTTGTCCAAATTGCAAACTTTATATTGTGAGCCCTCATAACCATCCAATGATAAAAAGTGAAATTACCGTTTTACTCTTTACGTAAATTTTGCCTTTAGTCTTAGATTTCATTCAATTGGTCATCCAATACTCTAGATCTAATCTTTTGAGTATCAAGATGTGATGAGTAGCTACTTTATCAATCCACTAGACTCATATTAATCACCAATCTTCCTTAAATCACTAGAAGTGATGTTAATGCAATGAACTTCACTATTTAGATATATATTCCTAGATGCTCACCTCAATTATAATCCCAACATAAGTGGTCTAAATTAACTCATTAAGATGATCATGCCTGTGACATATCAAGGATTATAAGGAGATAAAACACAAGTCTATTATCCATTAAAATTTCGGTTCTATCATAAATAAATACATAAGTGTTAAATCAAGATTTAAGTAATGGTTAAAACTTAAATTTGAGTCTCATGTGATTCCAATTCATGTTAGTGTCATTACTCAAAGTCAATCATTTCGTTGATTTGAGATTTATAATTCCCTTGAAGTGAGTCATATTATTTTCATTGAAGTAATTTAGATACTACAGCTTTAACATAAAAAAGTGACTAATTTTATTATTTGGCTATGAACAATTTTTAGATTTAATTAAAATGCATGTCTCCTATGATGACTCTTTATACTAATATATTTTAATATCTAGACAGAATTATGGTATCTTTATAACTAAATAATAAATGTTTACTTAAAATAAACTCTTCATCTTATTGTCAAAGTATACTTTCCTTACAAATAAAAAAAATGAAATATAATAATGAGAATATACTTGCTTTTTAGAGCATCATATTTTCAAATTCCTAACAACAACTGCTCATGCTTAGTGGCTTATCAATATAGAGTAAGTACAATAGACAAGTAGTTATTAGTTATTTGCAATTTAAGCTTTTTTGGATTTCCGTTCAGTAGAAACTTTATATTTTCTTCTTGGAGTTTGAAGGTTGCTTGTTGTTTGAAGACTATTTGGTGTTTGAACTATGTTTGGTGTTAATATATTAGCAACTTATTAGTTTGACTCTTCTTAAGTTATCCTTGTTTTTAAGATTTCAAGTAAGTTGTTAATTAGCATTTAGACTATGATCTGGAAAGCTATGCTCGATTGGAAAGTTTAGAATCACTCATGTTTCTGTTTGGATGCTGATGGTGTTGATTGATATCACTGTCTGTTGGCCTTGGAAATATGATTGTTGCTGGGACCAAATGTTTCTAGTTTTCTGCGTGTGTTTTGAATGCTGCTTGCATAGAATCATTTTGCTAGAAAATGGGCAGAGCAATGGACTATGGGAACTCTGATTTCGTGACTAAGTTAATTTTGTATGATCTTTTATAGGTCCTTTTGTTTACAGCCATCAAGTCTCATGTAAAATGGTGGGAAAAGTGGGAATGGTAGGATGGCATTTTATTGTTCAATGTCTATCTTGGGGATTATTTATGGGGTTATCAAAAGTTGTTGATTTAGTTGACAAATTTTCATGTTAAAAAATAAAGAAAAAATGTTCCATTACCACATTTTACTTACAATTTGCTGCTTGTCCAACAAACTTTGTGTGAAACATTGAAATTTTTCTATTTGTTCATAAAAATTATTATTAAAAGTTTTTTCTATTTAGTTTTAAAAATAAAATAGAAATCATTAATTAAAAAAGTTTAATAACAAAAAAATAAAAAATTCGGATAATTTTTTTTAATGTGATAATTTTAAGCATTATTACCTTTAATATTTATAGATTTAGGGTAAAATTAAATATTTAGTAATTTTACATATTTTAATATTTAAATAATTAATATTAAAATATTATGTCATTTTTGTTATGTTATTATTTATTATTTGAAGAGATAAAGTTGAAAAGTTACAATTTTACATTAAAAAAAATGTAAGTTTATTCAACTTTATATTTACATATATAAAGATAATTTTATAAATGTACACTATATACCGAGTAAAGTTCTTTCAAAACAACATTATAATGTAATCCTTTCAGCGATCACATTCCATACAATCATTATTTTCTTATTTTATACTAAACACTGAAAAATTATCTTCCCAACAATCACATTCCTAGCAAAATATCAAATACCAAGTAAGTGTAATTCTCCCTTAAGCGAGGTGTTCACTTGATATAACTAACTAAGCATCTATCATAATTTCCCATTTCCGTAACCCCTTAATCACATTCGTAATCTCCAAAATCCACAGCTTCAATATAATTTAAATGCCAAATATGTAATTAACCCTTATATTAATATGAAGCAATTACCATGTTTTTATCTTGGTGCACCATACCCAGTATATTAGTTATTCTAAGATTCATGGTTCTAAAGTTTTATGATACCAAAATAATCAGTATCCTACATGTCTAGAGCTAGAAACCATCACTGGCCTAATCATCGGAAATACCTGAAAACTTTTAACCCTACATGGATTCATAAAAGGGTCAAACTAAAGGTATAGAGCTTACCATAAAAAGAACCATGTACGTGGATTCTGGCTCTATCCTCAGCATTTACTTCTCACTTGCAAGCCACGGATTGAAGCAAGCAAACTTTGAAAGTCAATGGAGTCATACAGTTATGCAACTAAGAGAAAAGACCCAAATAATGCTGGGAACAAACATGTCCCTGAGCGATTTTCAGTCAAACTGTCTTACAGCAAACAGCTTTCCCAGAGAAGCTGCAGAACATGAATGTCTTGATGAAAGCAGCGACGGTATACCTGAGTTACATCAGGAACAGTATCTATCTTCAAAATCAAACGAATTTGAAGAATGATATTTGAAAGGTAAATATAATTACTTATGCAACCTGGGTAGGAACACAATCAAATCCGTTCCACCCACTTTTGTTTTTGTTTAAATTATATCCTTATCATTTAGCCAAAACAGCTTTACCATTTGGTAACAGCTGTTTGGAAGAATCAGTGGTTGCTGAGCCTAGCACCAGCAATAGAAGGTGCTGCACCCCTTGTTGCCTTGACATAGGAGGCATAGTCACTGTAGTGCATAGTAAATAGTGTGCTTTGGTACCGGGTCAGTTTTATACGCTTCCTGAGTGATTCAGTGATGGGGCCACTGAAGCCTGCCTTGCGCATCAGTGAGTCAATTGCCTCCACTTTAGTCCAACCTGAATCAGAACAGAAGCGTTGCAGTGATCAGCAAATTTTGCTCTGAAAACTAGGTTTGTGGTGAACTAACTTACAAAGTGTTTGTTCACTAATAAAACTCTTGCACAAGTAAACCTTTCAATAGAAGACGGTCTATGCATATAAATCTGGCAGAAAAGCCTGTACCTCACCAAAACTAGAGTTTCAGAACAAAATACAAATAAAAAGGCAGCTTTACAAGTCACCTGACATCTCTTGCAATGAGGTAGATATTATTAATTACTTTCTTTCCCTAAATCTAACACTTGCAATTGCTTTGATTTAAAAATATTAGAGCATAGGAGCAACAGTTATAAGTATGGAAGGCAGTATATAGTAAAACTAGGTCACTAGTGACCCAGCTAGCATGTTTGACTAATAAAAAGAATTGCGGAATCATTGTACAGCTTAACAAGATGAGAATAAATTACCAGAAAAGAAACAAGAAATTTGCTCATTGCCACTCAAATTCAAATTTCAGGCAGTCTGAAACAAGATAAATAGTCACACACACACACACACACACACAGAGATTAGAAAGTGGGAAAGAAAAGCAAAGAAACTCTCCACATCATATCATTCCATTGGGCTTTTAACAGGCAATAAAATCTACCTTCATGTGCAGGCACCTCAGGTAAATATGTGGCACTTCGCCTTATATTATAGTCATCAGTAAACTCAATAATTATGCCATGCTTTCCAACCTGAAAAAAGAAAAATCAGAAAGTAGGAAGGACAGGTAAATGCAGTCCAGATGTCAAAGAATATATCATTGCCATATTCCCCAATAGATACTACTAGAGTCAGTGCTTTACCAATTTTTATACATAAGTCAAAGCATTACCAAGTACAGAACTGTATTAACACCAACATTCCATCCTATAGAAAACAATAGAATAACAAAAGGGAAAGCCATAACCAATCTGAATCTTCAATATTGCAGATTATTTAATTAACCAATACATTAGGCAGTAAAACATGTTAAAAGTATATTAATGACAAAGACAACGCACTGTCTATATTCCTCACTCCAATATTAAAAGATCCTAATTGAGTTGAACTACATACCTCCCAATCAAAGTAATTATTAGCTGTTTCATAATCAGTCAAAATGGAAACTGTACATTCTAAATAAGGCAGTTCTTTGGCTTGTATGGGGGGAAATCTGCGATCCCTCAAAGCACTGCAAACATTAGAAGTTCAAAAAATCCATTAGCAAACATCACAAGGCATGCCAGAAGAAAATAAAGAAGCATGCCAAATTGGAAGTAACAGAATGAATTAACTAAGAAAAACTTGTAGTTTCATTTGCAGTACATAGACCAGGGACAAAAGTTTAAAATGATCAAAATCATTTGGTTGCAGACCAAACTAAAGCTGCAAAGAGCAGTAACTTGCCTTTCTTTAGAGATCCAGATACATATTTTATTACCACTAAAAGGGTGGAATATTATGTAAGAAGATATCTTAATGGTGGAAAGTATTATCGCCATTCATGGTTTCTTAATTTCTTTTAGAGTAATTATACAGAGCAAAAGTGTTAACAACACTCCATTGGCAAAAGTAAATATTAATAAAGTGCCATCAGCATTCAAGCATTATCCTCTATTTGCTCTCAGGATTTTACCCTCAACTGAACTGATTAAGCATCACAACAAACATTGCCTGAAAATCAAACTTAGTTAACTAAAACAAAGGTAGGGCAAAAAAGTGAGAGCCGCTGAATCTCACTGTCAGATCTCAATTCACTGCAAGACATGAAATTGAGATAATATAGCAGTATTTTGGTCAAACCATGTTCACTAGCCCATGAAAACAGTAAAAAGCTAACAATTTTTATCGGTCACTAATAGTGTATCTTTAATGCATAAATCTTCTTGTATTTAACTTCTTTCTCTTTGCTACCACTCCTTAAGTATTTGTCTGATTGCTACTAAGGCCATTTCTTTTATTAGCACTTGCCCTATCAAAAGTAAATAACAATCCCTCTGGCTAGAGGTTAGAAAGCGCTATTCTTCCAAGGAAGTTGCCTAACCTTGACTCTATCGATTTTCGTAGATGAACATATTATTCGTAATAAAAGCATGCTAACATCCTATTCTGGTATGAGATAGGAATAATCAATCTAAAGATATAGCAGATCTTTGATGTCCAATAACTTGTAACTATAACAGCATTCCCATTTTTTTCATCTTCATCATGTCTACCTGAAGCACTCCACTTTTTACAATGCACCAACCACATCTCCGATATTTATTAGGTAAATCATATTTTCAGGTATATCATTCATGATACATGGATAGTAGAATGTGATGAATTTTATTTTATTTAAAAAAAATGAAAGAAAAATTGACAATAAATAAGAGAGAATTTTTAATAAGCTCACTGTAGGCATTGTCATAGTTGCTATCTTAGCTACATGGGGTGTACACACACACACACACAGAGAAAGCAAGGAGAAAATTTAAAATCCAAAGTTAATGTTTTTGTAGGCCTTGATACCTCGTCAGAGCATAGTCTTTAAACCCGTTAATCAGGCAGCGAGCTTCAAGAGTGCCAATACATCCACGTAAACGAGGCTCCCCACCATTCACAACCTTCTTCCAAGTGACAAACAAGGGGCTGAAGACAGAAGACATTTGTCTCAGATGAAGGCATTATTCTGAAAAAGATCTAGGGCTATTGGATATACTAATACAAATACAATAAGATCAAAGAAAAACTAAAATCATAGAAGACATGGTTTGCACTGACACCGCTGCTAAAATAAAAGCCAAACATACCAACATCCCAACAACATAAGTAAACCGAAGTAAGAAAAGCAGTGCAACATGAAAAGAAAAGGGCAACACTGCTGAAACTCTGTATTGGATATTGAAAAGCAACCAGAAATAAAGAAAATGTTCAAAATGTTTTCTATGAATCTGTGCAGCAGCACAACCTTGGAAGAAAGAAGATAAGAAATAAACATTGCTATAAGAACTTTCCAACCAAAATGCAAATAAAGACAACAGTGATGCCCCAACAATGAAGAAGCCAACAAAAGCACGCACCGATAATTAAATCAACACGAAATGCAATGAGCATCTCACATAGACAACAAAAAGTCATCATGAAGCTTATAGTCAACAATATATCCTTGATGAGTCTAAAATCCAGTTAACGAAGGGACTGAAGAATACTATCTTGTATCAAAGCTGAAACATTTGATACAAAATCAGAATATAACAATTTGTTACATGCAAAACATCCAAATATTTAACATCTTTAAACAAAACAAACACAACTGCAAGCTCAGAAGTCAACAAATGCATCTTTTAGTGCATAAATTTCTCCATTCTAAATGTCTTCCCTCAAAAGAGGTCAAACTTGAACCTTATAAATGAATTGAAGTTGTATTTCAAAAAATATTTAGTTTTTTTTTAAGGTTATATGTAATAATAGCATGGTTTAAGAAACAATGGGTTCCCACCTATTCAACACACAGAGACAACCTTCAATTTTATTTGTTGACCACACTTCACCACATAACTTTGAAAGAAAGGAAAAAAGGATGAAATTACTGTTGTACCAATAAAAATAAGAAAAAAGGATGAAATTGTTGTTGTACCAACAAAATTAAAATTAATTCCAGGCACAAACAAACAAACAAACAAACAAAAAAGAAAGGAAATCAAAAGACCACGAAAAGAACCAAACTTTAAATACAATCAAAAACCAAGAAAAAAATAAAATAAAATCCTCGGCATCCAACGCATCATTATCAAAGAAAGAAAGAGAGAAAGAGCAAACTTCGCAACAACATCAAAACGATCAAATATACGTTGACAGATGCTTCAATTAAACAAATGCATGCATACCCAACATATCTACGAAGGAAGATAGATAGATAGATAGAGAGATAGAAAGAAAGAGAGAGAGGGAAACGAGAAATTACTGTTGGCCCTCGTCGAAGGCGGGCGGGGGAGCCTCCTCGCTGTTGTAGTGGGCGACCAAAGTGTCGAAGCAGAAGACCACCATTTCCCTATTCGCCGACACCATTTTTTCCAATTCCAACGATAATTTCCTCTCTCTTTCTCTCCACTCTCCTCAGGCCAACGGACAAGCAGCTTCTCCACCGATCGCCCTCGCTTCCCCCTTTTTATTCTCACACGTCAAGTACGATAAAAGGCAAAACTTCTTGTTTTTTTATATCGTTGAAGAAGAAAGAGAGGTATTATTTTTATTATTATATTTTGGTTTTGGTCACCGAAATAATTGAAGGGAAAAACTTTTTGTCGTCTCTTTCCTTGGTGCCTTGTTCCCCTTTTACAGCGGACTCCTAAAATTTATTTTGTTAATTAATTTGAATGATTATGAAAAAAATCTTCAATTAAATTAGATTAGAAGAAAAGACGTGTTCGTACAAATGGGACAAATAAGTTTATCATTAATTGATGGTAAAATTATTCTTGAAAAAATTAATTTGTAAATATAAAAAAATTATAATATTCTTTAACTTTATTTCATCAAGAGCTTTTATTTTTCATGGTAAACGTGGTTACAATGAAAACAACATTTTTAAGTAAAACAAAATTTTTTTGGCTCTCCTTGTCTATGATGTTTTGTACTTTTTTTTCCTTCGACTCTTAGTTGGCTTTCGGTACTTTACAATATGATATAATTATAAGTAATGTGATTGTAAATAATGTGATTGTAAGAAAAATAATATTACAGTATTTGATATATAATTAAAGTAATGATTAAAATACAAAAAAGATAACATTGCAATATTTGATTTACAAAATACTTTACTAGGGATGTAATTTTAATTTCTAGAATTACTTCTATTTATTAAAATATAAGTTTAATATCTTGTATTTTTTATTGTTAATTTTTATATAATATCATCTCTTAAATATATTTTTAATGTCATATATTTTTTTTATTTTTGATTATAATTTTATATATTTTATTTTCATTTCTTCATATAATTTTTTATATTATATATTTTATTTTAATTTTTTTTCTTTTAAAAGATAATATAAATTTTATTGACAATCATCATAACTGTTGAGAATAATAAAAAAAATTCTCAAAATTTATATAAAGAAACAAATTATAACATTATAAAATGTTTTTAACAAAATAACAAAGTTGAATGGTAAAAATGCTATTAATAACATTGTAGAATACAATGCGATCTGATTGTATTGGTTTTGAACTGCAATTACATTACATCCATTGGTTGTAATGTGATTGCATTGCAATCTTATATTGCAATGGTTTGTTGCAAAATAAACACTGTAATATAATTTAATTAGGTACATTGTAGAAAATGTGCTCCCACTTCTCTCATATCAAATGCTACTTTACCCTCAATTGATTTAGTTTTTTTTTTATTTAGGTGCTAAATAGCATAGTTTTGGGCAAATGCCAAAAGGTGGGTTAGAAGGTTGATGAAGTGCACTGTGGCACTCTAGAGAGACTCCCAATCCATTTTTTATAATTTGTTACCAAATTCGATCAACTGAGTTGGGATCTAAGGTTAGTATGGTCAAAAATATTCTCAAACAAATCAAATTTCCTTATATTCACAATTTAAATCTTTTTTCAAAAAATTAAATAGAAATAAAAATAATTACCAAATTTAATAGGTTGAGGCCAAATTTGATGTTAGTATAGTCAGAAAACAACATTAAACATGCTAGATCTAGTAGTTTTGTAATTTTTTTTAAGCATAATTCCTAAAAAAGTCTTTAAACTATTAAAAAAAAATTCAAATAAGCCCTTATACTTTTATTATGTTCAATTAAGCTCTTATACTTTTATTTTGAATCAAATAAACCCCTCTACTTTTATTTTGAATCTTTAGTCAAAATACTATTTGTCATTTTATACCACATAGGTTGACCTGGTATGTTAACATGTCATATTTGATTATGATGTAACATATTGACATATCGTAATTGATAATGATGTGACATGTTAAAGTGACATAATATAATATGATGATGAGGCATTTTTCACATTTTACACTAGTACTATGTGGATATAAAATGATAAGTGGTATTTTGATTAATGATAATTAGTCAATTATTAATCATAAAGGCTTATTTGGTCCAAAATAAAAGTACGAAGAGCTTGATTGAATGTAATAAAAGAATTAATGCTTATTATGTCTTTTTTTTAAAAAAAAATTATTGAATTAAAAAATTAATCAAATTTGATGAACTTATGACTAAAAACAACCTTAAACAAGCCTACATCTTTTACAACTTTGTTTTCTCCCCATTTTCCTCGCCTTTTTGCCCTTTCATCTTGTTCATTTTTAGCCTTCTCCTTTCTTCTAATTAGCGAGGTTTTCATTTTGCCCCTAATTGTGCCATTTCACTGTCTACTGCTTTCTTCAACTCATTTTTCTTCCCAAATTTCCTCTCTTTCCTCATTCTATTTCTCATTTTTTTTCCTTTCTCTTAGACTTGTCTTTCCAATTCTTTATTTTTCCCTGTTAAACATCTTATTTTCCTTTTTTAATTGATAAAATACAATGAGCAATGCAGAAGATGTTTTGAAACTAATGATGTTTTCTTTAATAGTTTAGCCTCAAAATTAGAATCTTGCTTACCCATTGACTTTAAGTTGCCTCCAAACAAAATTTGAAGGAACTAAAGATCCCAAGATGCACTTGAGATATGTTGTGACCACTTTACGAATAAAAGGACTACATTGGGAACAATTGCTTGTAGTCTTCCAAATGACCTTAACTAGAGCTACTTATCACTAATTTTATACTTAATTCACTACCATTATTACAAATTGGAATGAGATGGTCAAAGCCTTTGCAAAATAGTATGCTTACAGCTTCCAACTAGATATTAGATGGCCTTTGGTATTTTGTTGAGAATGTGATTACTGAGAATGTGATTATTGGGAAGATAACTTAGCAGCATTTGGTATAACATGAGAAAGTGATGATTGCAAGGAATGTGATGTTGGGACGATTACATTATAATGTTTGGTTTAAAAGCACTTTACTGGGAATGTAGTATAAATTTATAAACTTACCCATATGTATGAAAATATAAAGTTGAATCTTACATTCTTTTTAATATAAATTTTTAAGTTTACATTTCTTTTATAAAAATCGAATAAAATAAAAAAATATAAAATCAGTTTTTAAAATGTTGAATAAAAATATAAGAAAAGAATTGAAAACACCAAATAAAAAAAGAAAGACAACAAAATCCAAGGGGTGTTGAAAGTCGATTGTTGCTAGTTTTTTTGTTTTTGTTTTGTTGTTGATTTACTTTGTTTTGCCTCTAGTAAAGTACAAATAACTTAGTAAGCTATGGCCTTATAAGGTAAAAAGATCAAATCCTCCTTCCAAGCACACCACAAAGTGCTGTTAGCTAGAAAAAGAGAAACAAAAATGGGGGGACATTTACAAAGCTCTTTAGCCGACTTTTTGCCAAGAATGAGATGTGTATTTTGATAGTGGGCCTTGATGTTTTTGATAAAACTACTATTTTGTACAAGTTCAAGCTCATCACCCCAATTCTAACCATCGGTGAGCTGTGGAAAATATGCATTTCTCTAAAAAAAAAGAAAATCTTATTTTTGGTTGTTTTGGAATGGTAGCGGCATGAGATTTTTGAATTTAATTATTTTGATCATTTGATTGATGATTTTGGCCTTGATTGTAATTGTGAAGGAAAAGCTATGACCATTGGTATGAAGATCGTTTTTGGAAAAAAGAAAAAGAGAGAAGGTCGGACTATGGTGAGGACAATTTGGAAAAAAAGTTATAACTTGACCTTCACAGAAAAAAAGATAAGGGAATGATATTCCCTTCATTGTGCAATTAGTTACAATGGGAAAACTTTACCATGTCTTTTTTGCAAACCAAACGCTGTAAGCACATTACAACTATTTAAAATGCAGAGAATCTTCCTTACTTACATAAAACACCCCCTAGTCTTTGGAATTTGAAGTCGATTAAGTAAAGATTATGTAAGACTTTTAAAATTCTTGCTTAAGTAAACCTAGTACTAACTTTGCACACATGCAAGCGCACGTATTGCATAAGTAATATAGTAGTGAGTAAAGTATCATCTCCATAAGGAGTTGTGTCTAAATTCTTACTAAATACTAAAATTAGGCACCTTAATCTTATCCAAGTAAATCTAATTTGAAAATTAATTAAAAATGAAATAAAAGTAACAAGGCTAAACTAGGGAATTAATACTAAAAATTGCTTGAGAATCAATGAATTAAAGCCTAGGATTGTGGAATTACTCAACCTTTCATTTGAATTCAATCTCTCTCTTCATACTTATATCAATGGGTTTGTTGCTAGCCAAGAGTTCAAATTTGTCTACAAGTCTCTATCGAGATGTCGTGTAAACATACCTTGCATAATTAATTATCTATATGTCTATGTGAATTAATTAAGGTAAGTTTACTAAGCTTATGCTCTAAATTTGGCTGCATATGGTATTTAGGAATATTTCTATCATAAATACTAATCAAAACACATAATCTCTAAGTGAAATGAGCACATGCTATTCAAACCTATGGTTTATTCTAAGCTCCTTTTATCAAGTTACATTTAAAGACCCAACTCAGTCTAATTGTTGATCAAGCAATTAGAAGCAATAAGCATAGATTTGAAATAAACAACACAATACCCATTAATAATAAGTAAAATGGAGTTAAAATATCCAAACTACATGAAAAGATCAATCACAATCCTAGAAAAAGATATTTAGCTCATCATAGTTACAACAAAGTTTAGTATTCTAAGAAAATAAATCAATTTTACAATAAATGGTAAAGAGAGAAAGAGAAAACTAGTGAGAGAAATGAGTTGCTATAGCTTTTTGAACTTAATCTTCTTTGACTTCTCTCATTTGCTCTTTTCTAGAAAATTTCTTTTTTTTTTCCTACAAAAAGTTCTCTGCCTCAAGCCCCCTTTTTTGAACTAAAAAATACCTGTTATACCCCCAATCATAGCCACTTGATGAAAACAAAACCGAGGGTTGGGATTTCTTAAAGTTCGTTTTGGTGCTGTGGTGCTAAACCTTTTGTTTGCCCTAGTGGTGATGCTTTTTTGGCGCTGCAATGCCAAAAGGTTGGCATTGCAGCCCCAAACCTTCTATCTTAGATGCTTGTTTGGCACTACGATGCCAACTTATTAACCTGACTGCTTGCTTTGTTGATCAGTTTGGTGTTGCAGCAAGGAAGGATTTGAGGTTGCAGCTCCAAATACATTGTGTTGAGTTTGCTATAGTTTTGCTTTTTTTGAAGTGATTTTCAACCATGATCTCATTAGAACTGGGTAGAGTGATGAACACAAAAGTTGTAGCTTCTTCTCTTAGCTTTCTAACAGTTCAAAAATCACCTCGATCAGACTTCTTTAGCTTGAGTTACACTTGAAACACGATAGCATGTTCATAAACTACTTATCAATAAAAGACTAAATAAGTAAAGGCTAAAATTAGGGCTTTTAAACAAAAAATTAAACTAAAATTGCTTAAATGAAAATGCTATAATATAATTGAAACTATTACTAAGAAAGCATAAAACTACTTATAAATTACTTAAAAACTAAAGGACTTAGCTCTATTTTAGGTTCCAAATATGTGTAAGATAACTCTACATAATAGAGTTATCAAAACCTCGAAACCTACAAAACAATAAAAATAATAGAAAAAGGAAGAAAACATAGCTTGAGAGAATTGAGAGTTTTCATTCTTAAAATTGGTGTATGTTACAAATTAAGAGAGATGGTATTTATAGGTTGATAGCCACCCTTATCTAGCTACAATTTGGATTTAAAATACATGATAAGGTTATGGGATTCAAATTTGAATGGATATCCTATCTTCAACATTCAAATTTGAATCCTAATCAAATTTATATTCAAATTCAAAAATACATCAACCAACAAAGAGTTCAAACTAAACAAGACTCTCTTAAGGGTGCGTAGACACTTCTACCCTAGTGCACGGGTTAAGCCTCATGTTTGGCTTACTTGATTGCTTGGTTGTTTAGCCTTCCTGGGCTACTATCTGCCTAGGTTGTTTGGCTTGTGTGGACTACCTTGGCTACTAGTGTGTTGCTTGCTAAATTACCAATATATTTACTCTAGAGATTTACGCAATTTAGCAAGAAATTCACACAAGTGCATGTGGTCATCAACAATTAATACAGTGATAAGAAGGGTTGTCGATCCCATAAGGAGTTGGCTTAATAATTGTTGCTAAGTACTAACATTTAAATAAGCCAATTTTATCCAAGCAATTGAGATTTAAGAATTGAAGTAAAAATAAAATTTAAATAGTTAAAACTATACTAAGAATTGCAACCAAAATTTAATAAAGAAGTAATGGAATAAAGCCTAAGATTATGGGTTCAGCTAATACTTCGTTTGGATGTTAGATTGGTTAATTACCTACTTTTATGATCAATGTTAGTCTAGGATCCTCTAGAATAAATGGCTCTCTATTGAGCTATCATATAATTACCTAAGTTGCTTAAGGCATTATATGTCTATAGGGAATTAATTCAAGTTAAGTTCGTTAAGCCTAGGTCCTAAAAATTGACTGTATGGTTAATAGGTGTATGTCTATATTATTAACTAATCACTCACTCAATTTATTAAATGGAATGAACATATTTTTATCCAAATATAGGTTTATTTAGACTATCTTTGTCAAGCATCATCCAAAAACCTAAACTCATCTTGTTGGTGATTAAGCAACAAAAGAGAAAATAGATACGGATTTGAATAAACATCAATAATTCCATAAAGAGTATGTAAAAACCAATTCAAATATCGAAGCTATTTAATAGCATCCACCATAATCCTAGATAAAGAGATCTAGCTCAACATATTCATAACAAAACTCATCATTTCAGAAAAATAAAGCATTTTTTACAAAGAAAGATAAAGAGAGAAAACAAAATCTAGTGAGAGAAAGTAGTTGGTGCAGCTTTTCCAAGCTTTATCTTCAAGATTTCCTCTCCTTTTTCCTTTTTTGTTTTCAGCCACGTTTTTCCTAAAATGAGATATGCACTATAGACCTTTTTTAAAGTCAAAAGCTTGTTTTTAAACCCTTCAAAATAGCTCACTGATTTAAAAGATTAGAGGGTGTATGTCACGACCCAAATTTCGGGCCATGACCGACACATGGGCCCAATGGACGTAGTCCACTAAGCCCAAGCAAGCCTATTAATCTGACATGTTCATCATTCCATCATAAACTATTAAGTCATATTTCATAACTTAGAATCAAAATAATATTGAACATTGCCACCTCATACTAGCATACCAAACAAGTGTATATACATTGTAGACAACATGTATCTTAATAATTTACATTAAGCTTGTCTATACACAACAAAAGAATACTCGACTTCCAGCGGAGAGACTCTGATGAATGTACAGCTACTGAATGCCGAGACACCTACCAAGGGTCGAATATATAAAGACACTTTGACCTAGTTACCAGCTGCCTCGTGATCTAAAAACATGAAGTTGAAAACGGTGAGTATAAACCCAGTGACTGAACAAGGAAGGGAACAAGCATACCATAAGGGATTTTTAACAAAATCATGATGCATTCCTTTTGCAAAACATTGCAATTGGTTCTAGTTCTTAGTAGAACCCCTCATGTAAACCCCTCATGAGTAAATCACTTAAAAGATCCGTACTCAACTATGGTACCAAAGAATCGAAAAATATAGCAAAACCCACAAGTTAGCCAAAATGGACAAAAAGTTTCTCGCAGCGAACTTCATTTTCGCTGCAGCGAGAACCAGGTCTGGTGAAGGTCCTCAAACCCGAGAGTTTCTCGCTGTAGCGAGAGTCAGAACATCAAGGAAAAAGTCTCATTTTCCTTTAAAACAAGCCATCTTGCTAAAATAACAATAGCAACATGTAACACATGTAAACTCCCAAATTTCAACAAATCAAATGCTCACATATTTGCATTTACAACCATATACCATATATGTATATATATATATCAATCATCATGTACACCTTCCCATCGTCATCATCTCATATGCAACGGCTTATGTGCACTCCCATTCGCATATAGCTAGGTCAGCAACGGCTTATGTGCACTCCCACTCGCACATAGTCAGGTCAGCAACGGCTTATGTGCACTCCCACTCGCACATAGCCGGGTCCACATCAACATGAAAAGAAGCATCCAATGCATATCATGCATTATACCATATTGTGATAACACATAAACCATTGTATAACACATTTTCACAATATAAAATCATTTTATTAAAAGCTTGTTCCCAAGGTACATTTTCTAAGACAAGTTGGATAGAATCTTTCATATTCCCCAAAATAAGTTTAAAATGCAAGTCCACTCACCGGTATTCGTTGAGCCTTTAGCCGACTCTTAATCCCCCTAATGATCCAATTGGGGTGATGGGGCTTCGTTAACACCTACCATCAAATTAACATTTCCATAATGTCAATTTACATACTATAAACCCTAAAAGCTATCTTTTAGCTAGCTTTCAATTGCCATTTAAATGGCCATCCATTTTCACTTTCCTATCACTCCAAAGTGAATTAACAATCTCAACTACAAAATATTCACAAATCAAATCTCTAGTCATTCTCAACACTTAAAACCCAATACTAGTTTACTACTCACCTTGATAGCTTTGTAACTTTGAACTTCTTTCCAAAAGCTCT
>NC_030859.1:14205594-14243527 GCF_000208745.1 Theobroma cacao | reverse complement strand
AAACTAAAATTATACTCCAATGAGTCAAATGTAATCAAAATCTTTTTCTAAAAATTCTCATTTTTTCCTCAATGACAAAATTACCATTTTGTCCTCGAGGATAAAATTACCATTTTGCCCCTAGAATATGAAAATCATCAAAAATTTTATTTCCTTGTCATTTCACCCATATTTTCATCATTCATTTATGCTTTAGGCCTACTTAAGCCATAATATTGTTTAAACCTTACTTTTATGGGCTTATTGTGAAAATGACGAAATTACCCCTAATTAGGGATATCGCGTATATTTCTATCTACGAGTCTATAACGGTCAAGGTCTCACAGTGTAGATTTTAGGCAATACATGTCAGTGCCATGGTGCCAACCTCTCTGGTCCATGGTGAGGTTTGGCTGAATAAGGGCAGCACTAGCCTTCGGAGGCTGCTGTGTTACCTTGTCGACCTAACTGCTGTGCGGTTTACTGCAGTCCTTTGAATTTTGACATGATTTTGACCATGATACGATCAGAACTGAGTGAAGTGCTGAACATCAAATTTGTAGCCTTTTGTTTTAACTTTCCTACGGTCTAAGAATCTCATTGATCGAACTTCTGTAGCTTGAGTTACACTTAAATTACTATAGCATGGTCAGAAATCTCCTAAAACATCTTTGCATGGTTCTTCGCCATTTGAACCCCACATGTTTGCACACCTTCAATAACTACTGAATAAATCAATAAAATATAAAAATAGGACTTTTATATTGAAAATAAGCTAAAAGAACTCAAGTAAAAATACTTAAACATGCATTAAGCTAATTAATAAAAAGATGTAAAAACTACATAAAAATAACTAAAAAGCAAAAGGACTTTTTTCTTTTTAAGCTTAACAAAGTGCAAGATAACTTTATAAAATAGAGTTATCACATCCCCAAACTTAACATTTTGCTAGTCCTTGAGCAAAACTCTAAGAAAAAGAAAGAAATATGAACATTGAAAACATTAAACTATAAATCAGTTGCACCAATCCAATAATTACTTTTAGTTCCTTGTAAGTCATTTTATTTCCTCAATAACCCAAGCAAGGTATAAATATTATTCAAGTTCACATTTCACTAAATTGCAAGCTCACTTTCAAATGGAATCCCATGTGTGTGTGCAATTTAATGCAATGAAAATCATGTCATGTGATAAGTTTATGCTTATGCAAAAATTTAAATTAGTCAAGAGTTTTATATGTTTACTCTTCATTTCTCTCTCCACTAATGTAGTCTAACACTTATTCAAGGATCCTTAGGGCTTTATCAAGCTTGTAATGTATGGCTAAGGTCAAGGTAGGATTTAGGAAAATATGTAGCTCAAATCACCCTAAGCACATAATCATTCTAGCACCTATAATGAGATTTATTTTTTATTCCTCCAAATCACCCTTTCCTTTCTTCAACCTTCACATTCATCAAACACTTTATTATTTTTTATTTTCATCTTTTTTTTTAATATTCAACACCTTAAACTTGCTTCTTTTTAATGTTAGGTGGTGGGGTGAATCTTACATGACTTTTTGAATTTTTCTCCATTTCCACCTTTTCTACCTTTGTTTTCATTTCTAGCTCGTTACACTCTGTAAAATGATTTATATACCTAGGAGTGATGGGTGTTAAAGTGAAAATTTATATTATATTTAAGGTTATTTATTATGTGTTTAATCAATGAAATGGAAAAAATTTAGACTTGGAAAGGGTAACTAAGGATAAAAATATAACATGGTGCCTTGAAAGGTTCAATCGGTCCAACAATGGCCTAAGCCATTTCCCTAACCAAGTATAGCCTAGGATTTCACCTCGAGAGAAATAAAAAAAATGATAAAACTCAAGATTTAATTCTAAAATTTATACTTCCATAAACATTCTAAAAATAAACACAATTATTCAAAGCAAGAAACAAGTGCTCAATATGGTGGACATTCACATTGTACAATGATACTTAACAATCAAGTTTAACATAATACTCAAACAAAATTTACATTTACTTGGAGCACAAGGATAATAAGACAACTATATTTCTTCATTAGATAAGTAAATTAAAGCAATTGGTGCAACAAATCATCACGGCCAACATTTTCAGAGAAAACAAACTTTCTAAACTTAAAAACTAAACAACTTACTCAAATTGAAACTAATAACATGCAATGGAAACATAAAAATGACAAAGTTTGAAATTTTAAACTTCCCTTGTAAACTTAAAGCTAACATTGTCCTAAATGTTACTAAAAGTTAAGGAAAGAAAACTCACTTGATTTTACTATTTTTCCTTTTCCTTATCATTATCATCAGTTATGGGATCCTCTAGCAAGAATGGAAAAATGGCCATGTCTATCCCCATATGTAGTGCACAAGCTTGCAATAGTTGCTCTATCGCCTTCGCACAATCTCCTTGGTGCATTGCTTTGCATTCAAGATGCTCAAATTTTTTAGGTATGGTAAGGTGTGTCAAGCATGGTGGAGGTCTTAGTGTAGAGGATGAACTCCCACCAACAGTGGAGTGCTCATAGAGTTTATGAATGCTATTAGGATTTAATGGTGCTTTTGAGTCCAAAAATTCTTCTTCACTAGACCATTACACTGCCGTTTGCTTGCAAAATGCCATGATGAACAATGGGTACCACATGTCGTCCTTAGCTGAAATAGCAATGTGAACAGTGTTATCAAAAATTAACTTGCCAACATTAATGAATTTACATGTGACCATGGCATAGAGCAAGATTGCTTTATCCTTGGTGACATCACTCAAATGTTTCACTAAAAGCATATTGGCTATGACAAAGTGGTACTAAACCTTGAAGAATTTGTTCAATGCTCTAACCTTGAATGAAATCGAGACCCCCTTGGATATTTTCCATTGTGTGCCAAGTTCGTAAAGGAAGGTGATGACCTTATCAAGGTTCATATTGCCATCCACGTATTGGGCATATTCATCATTCTCAATCTCTGGTATATTTTGATTAATGGTGAGGCTATCAAATGGCACTCTCTTACCTCTACAAAATGTAACCCTAGTTTCATGCTCATATGCATTAGCATAAAATTCTCGAACAACTGGCATCACTGCAGCCTTAAGTAGAGTGTAAAAATTCTCCCAATGTCGCACTTTAATGCTACTTAAAATATTTGCATAACACACATTAGGTATATTGGAGCCTCTCTCTAGTATTGGTGATTTTTGAATTAATGATTGATTATACTGTGTAAACGCCTTAGTTGACACAAATTTAGACCTATCATATCCATTGGTACTAGTTCAAGCTCTTTTAGGTGCCATAATTCAACTTCAATTTACCACAAAATTCAAATCACCCAACTAACTCCAAATATGTCCTTAATAATTTTCACTTACTGAATTCTTTCAAAAATCTAAACTAACAACAAGAATACCACCAATAATCACCAAACCAACAGAAATCCCTTAAATTTGCAGAAAATTTATACTATTCATAATGGCTAACTAATCCAATTCTCACAATCCACCACAAAATTTCACAAAACTACAAGCATAATTCTAATAATATCAATAATATGCAAAGCCCTTCAAGAATTATCAACCAAAATCTCCTAAAATAACCACTTTCCATAAGAACAAAAATTCTAACAAGAATGTGATACTTATTTTCAAAAATTTCTGCACTTTTGGTAGAAGAAACTTGGTTAAACTTCTTAAATCTTATATTTTTGAGTAAAAACTTTAAGTATTTTTAGGTTTTTCTTGTTGAGTATTGAAGATTTGTGAGTTTGGAAGAGAGAAAATTGAGAGAGAGAAGTTGAGGGTTTGAATTTGGGAGAAAGAGTAAAAAGAGAGACTATACAGGGGGAAGGAACGTCGACCTAGCGTCGCGATGGTGGGCTCTTGGCTCTGTACAGCATCTTTTAATTCTTTCAGCACCACAGCACCAAGAGTGATAACTCTATTATATAGAGTTATTTAGCTACATTTTAGGATGATAAAATAGATAAGTCATCATGTTTTGAGTCATTTTGTTATAGTTTTTAGGTTTTTAGTTAATTGGTTCAATGCATGTTCATATACTTTAATTTAGTAATTTTAACTCAAATTCATATTGAAAGTCTCTATTTAAGTCAATGCTGATTTGGTCTTTGATATTGTAGGTTTGCATGTGCTAAAAGTTGAATGTTGGTGAACAAGGCAATGGAGACCAAGTGTAGACTTTTATTGAACATATTATCGTGTTTTGGTCATGACTTGAGCTACAGAGATCCAATAAATGTTATGCTTGGACCTTTGCAAATATAAGAGGTAGACCTACAGCTTTCATGTTTACCATTTTACCTACAACAGCATCGAGATAGGAGAAAATTGTGTTTTAAAATGAGACATTGCAGCAGACTACACCAAGGTAGCATAAGAGTTGGCAACGCCGATGCCTTGTGGAGCTCAAGGCTGCAGCACCCAAGGGTGCATCATAGCATCCATATAAAGACCCAAGAACTTGGAACCATAAGGCCTAAGGAGGAGCATCATGGCATCGATTAAAAGACATACAAAAAATTTTTATAAGTTGGGAGCACTACAACACCCTTAGAGCAAGGTAATGGTGCTCTAACGTGGATTAATGATATGTAGCCAATCTGAAAATGAGTTTTTAGGGTTGGTGGTTATAAATAGGTCTTTGGAACAACTTATATCAGCTAGATGATCAATTGTACTTCATCTTTTCTTCATTTCTTGATTAGATAGAGTGTATGAGGCACTCCGAAAGGTTGTTGTAGGTTTTAACTTAACCTTAGAAAAGTTTGTTTTGGGTTTTGGTTGATCCAAAAAAAAAAACCATTGTTTAAGGTTGTGGTTGAGCTTGTGAAAAGCCATTGTAAAAGATTGGGGGAAGCTTAGGAATTCCACTGATTTTAGTGAATTGGTTTGAAAATCCTTGAATGGGAGATCAAGGTAGTGGATGTAGGTTAAGGGGACCGAACCACTATAAATCATTGTGCTTTGTCTACTTTCTTTTATTTCATTTTATTTTTAACTCTTAAATCACTCCTCCAACAAGTATTAAACTTCCATTATCAAGTTCCCTCAATTAGCTCTCAACTTGGAATGAATTGTTATGCTATTCTGAAAGTGCTATTCACCCCCTTTTGGCACTCTCTTTGGGCCCAACACTTACACTGCTTATGTTGAGAAGTTCCATAACTGTGTATTGTTGTTTATGGTTGCATGCATGTTTTCACAATTTTTGCTCATGGATGATTAGTGTATGCTTCTGAACATGACTATGAATGTTTAATGAATGAATGTATTGAGGCTTGCTAAGGCCTAGTTGGCTATACCCATTTGGGTCCATGCACCAATAATGTCCTACCATAAAACAGGATGTGACAAAGTTGGTATCAAAGCTCTAGGTTGTAGAGTCTTAGGGTCACCTTGTTTATTTGTGAAACAGAACATTGGTGTTGTGTGTAAGAATCTTGTTTCTGTTTTGTGTAGTTGAGCATAAATCAAAAATAGGAGACTTGTGTATGATTCCTTGTGTGTCTACCAACCCAAGTTATGTTTAAGTGCTATGTTTAGTATTGAAATGAGTTGTTAAAAAAGAGTCTTATATTATGTGATTAGGTCACTTAGAACTTGAGAGGTTTTTTGATATGCGGTAGAGCTAAAGACTCATGCAAAGGTTATAGCTAGGATATAGATGCCCACTGCTAGGGTCGTGGAAGATGCATTAAAGCAAGACGCTTTTGCTGAGGCTATGGTAAGGCCTCATATGTCTATAGATAGAGGCTGTGGTAGACGCAGTAAAGTAGAAGACTCTTGTAGATGTTATGACTAGGCCACATATGCCCACAGTTAGAGGCCGTGGTAGGTGAGATTGAGCCTTAAGACCAACAAGGGCAGATACTTTGCTAATGAACATGTGCATCTTAGCCTCTAAAAGTTGAAATTGTGATGTGTTGATGTTCTTTATGATTGAGATCTATGTTGATGCTTGATCATGACTAGGTGCGGATGCTACCTAGATCTTGAGCCATGGTTAGATCACAATGTTAGAGTAAGAGACTCTTAATAAGACAACGACAAAGTCGTGTGTCCTCAATCCTAGTGGCCTAGGACTACTAGAATTGCTAGAGCATAAACAATAAGATATAATGATACTTATTTATTTTCATGATGTTATAGATGATCATCTGGTTTGGTGCAAACCTAGGTGATGAAATAAAGAATTATGGATAGATGGCTAAGGCATTAAAACATAGAGTAACACAAACTAGTGATTGATTTAGTATATGAAAGATACACAATATTTGATGTTACCTTAGAGTATTAGAATTATGTTAATGATTTTGAGGATTTGAGTGCACGCCTCCTAGAGGAAAGTCACTTGCTTAGAATTTATAAAAAGTTGAAAGGCTTGACTAGATGATGAAGAACTCAGATGTGCCTATATGATCTATGGTGAGTTAGATGGCTTATGTCCAAGATATGGTAGAATGGATTTTGAGTGTGAAGGCCTTACAAGAATATAGCTAGCTTTCATGGATGGGATTATAACAGACAGTTAAAGGATATTATTATGGATTAATTGATGACTTATTAGAATTGGTGTCGAATTTGCACATTCAAGGATACGTATCGAATAAGAAATATAGACAATCTAGATTATCATTCCCAAAAGGATTTGTGTCTAAAGTTTCACTAAGTACTAAAATTATAGAACAAATTAATCTTATTTAAGTAATCCGAAAATTAAAGAAAAACTAATTAAAAATGAAATTAAAATAAACACTAAATTAATCAACAGAAATTAAATATATTGAGAAAGAATAGATTAAAGACCTATGATTATGGGTTCATTCAACACTTCATCTAATACCAGTTTCTCTTGTTGTTTACATTCATGGGTGGTTTTACTAACCTAGAATCCAAAGTTATGTACAAGTCTCTATCGAGATGTTTGCACAAATACCTAACTTAATTGGGTCACTATATATCTATAGGAATCAATTAAATACAGTTCATTAAGCTAGTGTTCTAATTTGGTTATGTATTGCAATTGGCATATGTCTACCCTAATCGCGAAGAAGATCCCATAAATGATGTGAACATACACTATTCAACCTTTAGTCCAATCTAGAATCTCTCTGTCAAGTTTTAATTAGATTCACAAATTAGTTAATAGTTGGCCAAGTAATCAAAAGCATTAAGAATATATTTAAATAAGAAAAACTATACCCATTCATGATAAATAAAAGAGAAGCTAATATTCAAACTACATGTTGAAATCCACCACAATCCTAGAAAAATAGTTTAGCTCATAATATCTAGTAAAAACAATATTCAAAGAAATTTAGCCATGAATCCAAGTCAAAGAAAAAAAGAAAAACACAAAAGTAAAGAAAGAAACTAATTATTGAAGCTTTGCAATCTTAATTCTCTCTCAAATTCTCTTGTTTTCTTGCTTTGTTCTTGGCTCTCAATCTCCAGAATAGTTACTTGTTGCCTCACCTTTTAAATTTCTGAAAGAGGTCCTTTAAATAGGCTCTAAGTAACCTAATTTTAAAAAATTCATCAAATTTTTATATTGAAAACTTGGGGTAGCAGTGCGATACCAAGGCAAACTTTGGTAGCACCATGATGCTATTTCTTCAATGCTGTGGTGCCATGCTCTTGGGTGTTTGTATGATAAGATTCTCAGCATCGTGACCTTGGTTCTCTAATGCTGTGGTGCTCATGCCATGCTGTCTTAAGTGGCTTCACCTTGATTGGGTTTGAACTAGGCAAAACAGTAAACATAAAAGTTTTAGTCTCATCTCTTAACTTTCCAATGGCTCATGAATCACATCAATTGAACTTTTGGAGTGAAAGATATGCTCCAAATACCGCATCATGTTTAATGTATGCATACTGCTACAGTATTCCAACTTAGATAGATATTTTGACTACGATTCAATCAGAACTGGGTGAAGTGGTAAACATAAAATTTGTATCCCTTTCTCTTAGTGTTCTAATAGTTCAAGAATCTCTTCACTTGGAGTTCTATATAGAGAGTTATGGTCAAAATACTGATACATATGCATGTGAAACAACCACCATACTTGCATGGATTTTAATTAAATGAGCATTTTTCAATCAAATTTCTCACAAAAGCAATAAGAAAAACTAGCAATAACTATTCTTAAAGAAATTTGAAACAAAATAACATAAAATTAAACTCAAATAAGTTAAATTAACTACTCAACATGGAATCGAACTTAAACTAGAAAAACACCTAAAATGCTACAATCTGAACTTAAAATCTCAAAAGTCTAGCCACTTAAGCCCCCAAAATGTGTCAAAATAATCTAAGTATCAAATGTCAAGACTGGTAATACAGGATACTTAACAATCTTGATTATTAAGTGGTATGAGTGTCATAGTGCCGTGATAGAGCTTTATTTCCAGCCATGCACATGCAATGGGTTGGCTTTATGGTGAGTAGACGAGGAAATTGTTCTATGGTATGCTTTAATCTAATGGAAAAGTACTCAAGTTGGATCTCGATGATCATAATTTGCAATTTGAGGTCGATTGTAGCTATTCATTTTGGGGACATAATGTAAGTCTCTTTATTCATTGATTATCATAGCATGAGGAATTGTCATGGTATTGTAAGTAAAGACTAAGGTTGGATATGGAAAATTTGCACAAAAAAAGATGATTTGGAATAACTAGATTAGATTGGTGAGCAGTGTCCTAAAAAACTAATAGCCTGATACGTTGTAATGGCTCGTTAGAAGATTTGGCATGTGACAAGGCCACTAACATGTTATTTGTTATCTTATGTTGTGATTATAAGTTGTTCTAGCACAAGTCATAAGAATTGAGACTTGTAGTGATTCTTTAAAGCTTAGATATTATAAAGATGTGCTACTGTGTCATAAGTTGTTTAAGGCAAGATGATAACATGATAATGTTAGTTCTTAGTTGACATATAGTTTAAGGTTCATGCGAACAAGATGATTATGGAAAAATATGATTTCTCATGGCATGAGATATGAATTATGAAAATTCGTAGATAGAATAGAGCTATGGTTATCTAAGACTATCTTTGAAAGGTTTGAACTTTAACTTAAACAAATGAGATGTATGAGAATGTGTTTGTCAATAGTGGCATCGTTGAACTAAAATACTATGGAAAAGCCCAATGCTAGGTTGATACTTGTATGATTGAAAGTGTCAAATGGTGAAAAAAGTATGAAGGATTGAATGATAGATTGGATTTGAAGTTATAAGTTAGTTGATGTATCATGGCTACGTTAAAGTGCCTCTTAGAAATACTAACAGCTTATACATGAAGCTAGAAATGAAGTTAAAGTCAAATTTTAGCAAAAAACATAAAGAGCGGATTTGGTTGAAGAATTATAAGTAAATATAATATGAAGAAGTTGAAAGGTTGATGGAATATGGCTTAATTTAAGTGAATCTTAAGCTACATGGTTGTTCCTAGACTGAGACGAAAAAGTCAACAAGATTCTGTTTCTTCCAATACAATGGCTAAACAACCAAGAGAGTTGCAAGTCCAAGAAAGGCTAGTTGAAGAAAATCATTCGTTAAGGGACTATGTCATTCCTTTAGTTAAAGGTATTCATTAACCATCAGAAAGCCAACCATTCAAGCAAATAATTTTGAGAATGAGCTAGCCATTATCACTATGATTTAGACATCAATCCAATTTAGGGGTGTTCCAAATGATGACCCAAATGCTCACATATCAAATTTCTTGGATATATGTGACACATTTAAACATAACGAGGTCATAGATGATGCCATCCGATTGAGATTATTCCCATTCTCGTTGAGGGATAGAGCAATGATGTGGTTAAATTCATCAACCACGGGCTCAATCACAACATGGAATGACTTAGCCCAAAAGTTCCTTGCAAAACAGTTTCCTTTGGCAAAGACAACAAAAATGAAGAACAATATCACTTTTTCCATATAGTTCAATGGTGAGTCATTGTATAAGCTTGAGATCGATACAAGGACCTACTGAGGCTTTGCCCCTATCATGGTCTTTCAAAATGACTTCAAGTGCAAAGGTTTTACAATGGATTGCGTAGCCAAGTTCAAGACACTATTGATGTATCTGTTAGAAGAGCTCTTATGGGAATGACTATTGATGATGCGTATGACCTATTAGAAGAGATGGCGTCAAGCAATTGCCATCAAACCAATCCATACACAGAAGAGTTCATGAAGTTGATGCCATCACAACATTAACCGCACAAGTAGCTGCTCCAACTAAAAAGTTTGATTCTTTTGGCACTAATCCTATTCAAAGTCCTTTTATAGTGTGTAAATATTGTGATGAAGGACACACTAGTGATTAGTGACTAGTTAGCAGCACAGAGATTATTCAGTTCATCAAAAACAGAAGGTACAGCAACAGCTTTTCCAACACCCATAATCCTGGATGGAGGAACCATCCAAAATTCTCATGGGGAAACAATGAAAGAAAATCAAGTTCGAGACTAAACAAACCACTTGGTTTTTAACATCAATTGTCACGACCCGGAACCTCCCTCGGGCCCATGACAACCGTCGCGACATCTCGATTGACACTCATTACCCGAAATGCCAATCGAAACCCCGCAAGGCTTACGTATCAGTTTCTTGCCTTTCCTGTGAGCAATCGTTGTTAAACATTCCATTTTAAACAATTACCAGTCGTTTCTGACTTAAGTAAATCAAAAGACAAAAATTATTTTATTTATTTATTTAATTATTTTTTTAAAAAATTTATAGATAAACATTATTATTCAAAATATTGATTAAAATATAGTATTTTTATATAAAATAATATTTATAGAAACACGTGTAAGTAATCTTTTGTAACGTGGAAGTAAAATAAATTCATACATACAATAATTTACAAAGTTATAATGTATAATAATAATTACAATGATAAGTGGCCCATAAATACACCAAGTGTTGGTGATAGTAATCTACTGTCTGTGAGATAAAGGGGTCAACTAGAATCTTCGACAAAATTAGGCATCTACAAGCTATCACAGGCCTGAAATATTTGGAAAGGAGGTGGGTGAGATTTTGCAATCCCAATGAGTAAACAGACATTATTATAAATATCTAAAGGCGAGTAAAATGGAGGCAAGTTTAACAACAAATCACAAACCATTTCATAAGGTTTTCAATTTATTTCTTAAATCATAAAATATTTGTAATTTACCAAAACAGTTGTTAAGGCTTATGACTTTTATTAGAAATAGGGCTCAAGCCAAAAATTAGTCCTTGGGGATACTTTGGCCGAGGCATCTAACTGAGTCCGCCAAGATTGTTAAGATATTTACATGTTAAACACATGTTAGTTTTGAAAACAAGCCGTTCCTTGGCGTTGTCCGAGTTACACATTCACATGGGGGTTTGACGTGAAGTGAGCTCTAACACTACCCCGGGAGTTACCCTCATCGCCTCTACAACCGGAGTAACTATGCAACCGGGTTTACCGTACCCCTCTAATAGGCAATCCACAGAAACCCGTCACTACAGTGACTAAACCCACCAATTTTAATAAAATTTTGACAGTATAACATGACTTTTATTTATTTATCCACCTTGCATAGTAAAAGACAGCTTACATAAATTCTCAATGCAATTATAAAATATAGCTACATATACTCATTTATCATAAGCCATTCATAAGAAAATATATTTTTCAAGACAATTGGTAGCCTCCAATTACTCAATTTCATGATCAAAAGTTTACTATTTCAGATAATCAACACAATATATTTATTTGTCATATTTATTTCTAAAACATCAAAAGTCCCATTTTAATCTCATTTTCGTTTCATAAAATACATAAAGAGCATTTAAAAATAAACTCTAGATAATTTACAATAATAATAGGTTTACTCACAGTTTGTACAAATTAAATGCTTTCTAGGTGCCCCGATCACTGTTCGTCGGGTACGACTTCCTTGCCTTTACCGGAAGGCTCTCCTCCTAGACACATTGCAAAAATTACACAATTCACCACATTGATGCTAAATCACTATATAATTGACTTAAATCCTATACTAATGCATGGTATGAAATGCAATAGCCTAAAACGGCTTAAACGCGGTATTAACCTATTTTTGGCACTTTACCCGATAAATTGCTAACGCGCTCCATTTTAGCTCTAAATTGTCCCATTTTCTCTCCAACATTTCTAACCATTAAATATCAGCCAATAACCCTCTAAAATCACCAAAATCAGCTCACTTTCCTCCTTGAAAAATTCGGTCAAAAATGGGACATTAACTCGGTTAATTTTTCACTTTGTTTTTCTATCACATTTAACCATTTTTCATCATTTTCTCTTCATTTCTCTTAGAATAAAAATCAGTTCATCATCATTGTACATCACTGAATATTCGGCCAAGGGTGGGTATTGTGAGAATTTCATGCTTTCTTGCCCTATTTGATTTCTATACACATTTAACTAACTAAAACTACCAATTTAACTAAGAATCAAAACATAAAAATTTCAAAATCCTTCCCCTTGAAATTCGGCCAGCCCTTGGTATCACTTTTTGATCTCTCTCCTCAAGCATGCTAAATGGAAACAAAGGCATAGGAAAGGTAGAAATCAAGCTAAAGTCGAAAAATATTTCCGTTAGACCCGTAAACGGACAAAAAACGTGAATTCCCCTTTGAATTTTCTCTTTTCTTCCTTTCCTCTCTATTTTCTCTCTTATTTTCTCCTTATGGCCGACCATCACCTGATATGGGGTTTAAATGGGCTGATTTTCCTTTAAAATAATATTAAATCATTAAAAAGTGCCATGTATCACTTTTCCATTGGCCCGTTTTTAAAATTTCGTCGTTTAAACTTTAATTTTTTCACCACTTAAAATACCATAGTTATTCATACCAAAAACAAATAAATCCTATGATTTTGACAAGTTTTGAGTGGTGAAAATTACGATTTTACCCCGGGACGACAAAATTATCATTTTACCCCTATGTTTTGAAAATTGCCGGAATTGAAAATTTTCACTTCCTATCATTAAATTATACTCCAAATAGTTAATCTTGGTCAAAATTTTCACTCCATGATCAAATTATTATCTTAGGTGGCAAAATGACGATTTTGCCCTTGAACATCAAAATTTTTAATTTTTCCCCAAATGAACCCTCGAACTCCGAACAATCATTTTTAGTCATTCCTAGACTGTAAAATATTAAATTTCATCGTATGATTCTTATTTGAACTAGTTCGAGGTTAAATCAACTCAAGTGTACCGTTAGGTACAATACCGGGTTTCGTCTATTCTTAGGGGCTTTCCTAGCGTAATAACATGCTACTCAGTGCATGTATGTCATGACATGTGTTTATAGGGTCGGGTTTTACATCAATCGAGAGCCCCCACTCTCTAAAGAGGCCATCCATGGAAGACTTAATGATGCATTACATGGCCAAGAGAAACTCCCATATCAATAGTCAAGCAGCCTTGTTGAGAAACCTTAAGATGCAAGTTAGGTAGTTAGCAAGCACAATTAACAAAAAAGCTCAAGGGACGTTGCCTAGTGACATTGAGACACATCTAAAGAGGGAAGGCAAAGAACATGTGAAGGTCATCACCTTAAGAAGTGGTAAAGAGATTAAGGGTAATACTAAACAAGTTAAACAAGTTGACAAAAAGCTCATAATGAGACATAGATAGTTAGTTCTAACAATTGAAGTGAGGAGAATAAAGCTATGGTCACAACACCACCATCCTTTCCTTAGCAACAAGAAAACCAATTTCAGAAATTTAAAGAGGTATTCAAGAAGTTGCACATCGACATACCATTTGTAGAGGCTTCAGAGCAGATGCCTTCATATGTTAAGTTTTTAAAAGATATATTGTTGAAGAAATAGGATTAGATGACTTTGAGATAGTGGCACTCATTGAGGAGTGCAGTGCAATCATACAAAACAAGCTTCAGTTGAAACTCAAAGATCTTGATAATTTTACAATTTCATGCACCAGTGGAGCATATTTTTTCACAAAGGCATTGAGTGATTTGGGGGATAGTATCAACTTGATGCCATTGTCTATTTACAAGAAATTGGGCTTGGAAGAGATTAAGTCAACCATAGTGACTTTACAATAGGCAGAATGCACCATCACATACTTGCAAGGCATTGTAGAAAATGCATTAGTAAAAGTAGACAAGTTCATCTTTCCAGCAGATTTTGTGGTACTACATACGGAGAAAGACAAAGAGGTTCCAATCATTTTGGGGAGGCCTTTCTTACGTATTGCTAGAGCACTCATAGATGCAAACAAAGGAGAGCTAACTTTGAGAGTCTAGGAACAAAATATAACTGTCAATATCTTTAAAGCTTTAAAATTTGCTAACGATCATGATGAGTGCTATGCAGTGAGTATAGTTGATAGAGTCACAAGAGAAATGTTTGAGGAAAGTCACCTTGTGGACCTGCTTGAAGCTTTTCAATAGCTAATTCAGGGAAAAATGACAAAAAAATTATTGAATGTGTGAAATTATTAGATGCCCCTTCTCGTGTCACGAGGACATAATATGAGATGTTGGATGCTTTATCAACATCTACACCAACAAAGCCATTTATTGAAGAACCTCTAAAGTTGGAACTTAAAACCCTAATAAATCACTTAAGGTATGTCTCTCTTGGTAACTCATCTACACTTCATGTTATTATTTCATCTGTTCTTATTAAATAGGAAAAAGAAAAGTTGTTAAGAATTCTAAGAGAACATAAGAAGGCACTGGGATAGACGATTACAAACAAAGTGGATTAGTCCCTCGATATGCATGCATAAGATCCTATTGAAGGAAGGTCATAAAGCCACCATAAAACATCATTGAAGACTTAATCCAATCATGAAAAAGATGGTAAAAAAGGAGATCATCAAATGGTTGGATGTTGGCATTATTTATCCTATATTAGATAGTGCATGGGTAAGTTTGATACAATGTATACCAAAGTAAGGGGATGACAGTAATAGCTAACTATAATAATGAGCTCATTCCCATGAGAACTGTAACTAGTTGGAGGGTATGCAAGGTTTACCAAAAACTTAATAAGGCCATAAGGAAAGACCACTTTCCATTACCATTTGTTGATCAGGGAAGGAATTCTATTGTGTCTTGGATGGGCATTCGAGATACAACCAAATTATGATAGCTCTAGAGGATAAGAGAACACAACATTTCTCTTCCTTTATGTCACTTTTGTTTTTCAGAGGATGCCATTTGGACTCTATAATGCCCCAACCACATTCCAATGATGCATGATTGCAATATTTTTTGATATGGTCTAAGACTCACTTGAGGTATTTATGGACAACTTTTTTGTTTTTGGTAGTAATTTTGATGATTGTTTGTTGAACCTTGACAGGGTTTTGAGATGATGCGAAGAGACAAACTTGGTTTTGAATTAGAAGAAATGCCATTTTATGGTACAGGAAGTATAGTTCTCTGACATAAAATTTCCAGCAAAAGATTGGAGGTGGACAAAGCTAAGACAGAAACGATTGAGAAACTTCCACCACCAAATTTGGTAAGAAGTATTAGAAGTTTCCTTTGACACGTCAGATTTTATCGACAATTTATTAAGGATTTTTTCAAAATCTCTAAACCTTTATGTAACTTGTTGGAAAAAAATGTCCCCTTTAAGTTGATGATGCATGTCATATGGCGTTTGTAGAATTGAAAAATAGGATAATATCTACACCCATCATTATAGTTCCTAATTGATCACTTCCATTTGAACTCAAGTGCGATGATAGTGAGTATGGTGTAGGAGCGACGCTAAGATAGAGAAAAGGTAAAATTTTTCATTCTATATATTTTGCTAGCAAAACCTTGATAGAAACTTAGATGCACTACACCATTACTAAGAAAGAACTTTTAACTATTGTGTATGCATTTGACAAATTCTATTCTTTCTTGATTGGTATGAAAGTTGGTGTTAACACTAATCATTTACGAATAAGTATCTAACTGCTAAAAAAGATGCCAAGCTAAGGTTAATAAGATGGATATTGCTGCTACAAGAATTTAACTTGGAAACTAGAGATCGAAAAGGCATGGAGAATCAAGTAGTAGATCATCTGTCAAGGTTGGACAATGCTAATCGGGGTAATAACCTAACCTCATGAGCAGTTATTATTTGTTGATCAAAAAAGGGTACCTTGGTATGCTGATTGCGTCAACTAAATTGTAAGTAAACTTCTTCCTCCTAACTTAAATTTTCATCAAAAAAAGAAGTTTCTTCATGGTGTTAGGTTTTTTGTATAGGATGAACCGTATTTGTTTAAGCAATTTGCAAATAAAGTTTTGAAGAGGTGCATTCTAGACGAGGAGGTTGAAAGTGTTTTGAAGCATTGTAACTCATCAAACTATGGAGGTCATTTTAGAGGAGAGTGTATTAGGAGCAAAAGTCTTATGATCAAGATTGTTCTAGCCCACACTTTTCAAAGATGCCAATAATTTTGTCTTGCATTGTGATAGATGTCAATGTGTGGGGAATATCTCAAGATAAAATGAGATGCCGTTAAATAGTATTTTGGAAGTAGAGTTATTCAATGTTTGAGGAATTGATTTTATAGGACCCTTCATCTCATCATTCAACAATCGTTACATTTTGGTAGTTGTGGACTATGTATTGAAATGGGTGGAAGCTTCAGCATTGCCTACCAATGATGCAAAGGTCGTATTAGAATTTCTATGGAAAAACATTTTCACAAGGTTCGACATACCAAAAGCGATAATAAGTTATGAAGGTAGCCACTTCTATAATAAATTCTTCACTATTTTGCTTGCAAAGTATGGAGTAACTCACAAGGTGGTGATAGCATATCATCCATAAACAAGCAGACAAGTTGAGGTATCTGACTGGGAAATCAATCGAATACTAGAAAATGTCATATTCCATCAATGAAGGACTAGGCTAAGAGACTCAATGATGCATTATGGGCATACAGGATAGTGTACAAAACCCTTATTGGTATATCTTCTTACAGTATGTGCATTAGGATCATCACTCAACAATCCCCTAAACTGAATTGAAGTCTAAATCATCTGAATGATTACTGGCTTAATCTCAAATTTATTGACTTGGATAGTAGGTTTATTGATTCTAGAATAAAGGCCTTGAACGAAAGGTATGTCATATTCTTGCAAGGACTTGTTCTTTTCTTGTTGATCAGCCATTGATTCAAATTGAGTTGAAGCTTGTGAATTTTCTTTTCGAAGTCTTCAAAGAGCCTTTTTGATTTTTGGATCAAAATGAACAATCTCCAACCTTCCCACCCTTTATATACAATGACCAAAAGTACTTGTAAACAAAGTAAAAGAAAGTTTTAATGGAGACTAAAATTGCTTGGTATTAATATTAACAAAGAAAATTGGAACAAATCCATGACAATGGTGCCAAAAACTTCTTGTCGGATTCACCATGCAAGTCTACGTATCATTAACAAAGAATATAATAGAAAGTAAAGTTGGTTCCCATGAAGAATTGCCTAAATATTTTTTGCTAAGTACTAAAATTAACACAACTTAATCTTATCCAAACAACTGAATTTAAAGGTGCTGGAAATTAAAGAAACTAAAAGTAAAACTAAAAACAAAAGTAAATATTTAAGTAGAATAAATCAATCAAAACTTTAGAACCATAATATCCCCTCAATGTTTCATCTAGATCTCTTCTACTCTTTCTTTACTTACTAAATAGGCTTGAGTTGTTAACCTAGAGTTCTAATGTATTTATAAGTCTCTTTTGATGTTCTTATAAAAATATCTTCCTTAACCAACTTACTATATTTGTAAGCAACTTGAAATTAAGAATGACTCATTAAGCTTAAACTTTAATTATGGCTACATATGACATGTAAGTGTATTCCTACCTTACATGCTAGATGAATCAATCATCCCATGCAAGTGATGTTGAACATGTGCTATTTCATCCATAGCTTACTCCAAACTCCCTCTTCCAGTTTCGTTTAGGTTTCAAATTAATCTAATTGGTGATGAAGCAATCAGACGCATTAAGAAAAAGACTGAAATAAACAACTCAAACATTATCAATCATAAGCAAGACAAAATATAAAAAATTCAAATTATGCATTTGGTTCAATTACGATTCCAGATTAAAGAAATTTAGTTCCCCATAAATACTAAAAACATCATCCAAAAAAAGTTTAACCATCAAAACTAAACAAAGAAAGTATAAAGATAACAAAAGAAAAAGAACTCCAATATTTGTCAAGTCTTCGATTTGCAATCTTGTTTTCCTTGCTTTCTTGCTAGCTTGAATGCCTCATTTTCTTTAGAAAACCCTTACTTAATTATTCTTGAAACTTGCTCAAAAAGAAGGGTAAAATAAAGCTCAAATTCATGTCAAAAGTAGAAGTTTAGTGGCATGAAAACTCTATTTTGATTTGCGAGTGTTACAGCCCTCTCTCCTTAAACTTCATGGCATCGTGCTCTCAATATTATTTTTTCATATTTTCCTTTTAGGCATTGCAGTGTTGCTTTTTAGGTGGTCGTGGCACCCTAGCCTCTGGTGTGTTAAAGCATATATCCCTTGTCGTGGCAATACGGTGCCCATGCTTTGTCATGAATTTCAAGGTTCTGCTACATTACTTTGACTTTTGACATGATTTTCTCCTTCACCGAGGTTGAATTGGAAAAAGTGATAAACATAAAAGTTGTAGCTCTACCTCTTAGGTTTCCAATGGTTCAATAATCACATCAATTTGACTTATGTAGTGAAATGTGCTAGAAATACCCAAATATGTGCAATAGAAGTCTGCACCTTGAATGCATTCTTCACAAAATATCACAATTTTCATAGCACACCTTCAAAAGCAACAACTAAATTAAATAATAACTAGACTTAAAGAAAAGTATAAAAAATTAACTTAAAGAAAATGAACCCAACATAATTTACTAAAATAAGATAAATGACTTTAAATAACTAATACTTAAACTAAATCTCAAGAACTTAGACAATTTTTCAAACTCAAATGAAATGCTTTTTCACTTTGTTTGTTTTGCATGAAATGAGTCGCTTCGTGAAAAAGCTTTCCTTTTATTTTCTATTTGCCTCTTCAACTATAAATTGGTACATTGGGCTAATGGGCTGGACTTTTGAGATATAACATGTTATAATATGCTTAGATTTATATTAAGACTTAGTGGATTTGCATTAATAGACTCACTTTTATTTTTTAAAATTTGATAGGCTTAAAATATTGGATTAGAATTTATATGCTAAGTTGAGCTAATAAGTATAAGTTTCACAATATTTTGGGAAGCCAAGTTAAGACAATCTTTTGTTTCACTCTTAATTTATTTTGTAAAACTAAAATATTAAAAACTACACAATGCTAACCAACTATACATATAAGTTCTCTACTTTGTTATCAAGATGAGCCCCCCATGGTAATGTCTGATTAAAAAAGGAAAACAATCTCGTTGCCATTTTTTTAATTATATATATATATATTTGATCAAGAAAAATGTTTGTTAGATATCACTCAAAATGATTTGGAATTCTAGCACAAGTATGATTTTCCTTTTGATTTTTTCATTTATTCAATTATGAAGAAATCTTATATATGCATTTCTACTTTCATGCATACAAGGAAAAAAAAACTCATAATTTGGTTCTTTTTTTTTTTTTCAGAATGAGATGGACTATATATAGGAATTAATTAGAAACAACTATCCATTTTTTCCCTATTCTATCATGCTTTATTATTGGTCCCGTTGATATGTGCTAGAGGAGGGGTGAATAGCACAATTTGGCTCTTGACAAGGTGAGGAACTAATTTTCAGAACAAAGTAGACAATGGACAGCAATTTATAGTGGTTCGGTCCGAGACCTATATCCACTACCTTGATTATCCAACCAAGGATTTTCCGAACAATTCACTAAGAATCAAGTGAAATTCACAAGCTTTAACCAAGCTTTTACAATGGCTTTTCACAGGCTCAGCCAAAACCTTTACACTAGTTTTTCACGGGTTCAACTAAAACCTAAAGTGGTTTTTCAAGGCTCAACCACAACCTTTTACACTAGTTTTTCATGAGCTAAACTAAAACCCAAGGTGGTTTTTCAAGGCTCAACCACAACCTGCAACAATGGTTTTTATCGGGATCAACCAAAACCCAACAACCAACTTTTTTAGGCTAAGTTAGAACCTTTACACTCAATCAAGCAATCCAAGCTTGAATAAATCCCTTAGAGTGACTCGCTCACTCTAAGTGTACAAGAAGAGAAGAAATAAAGAAGTACCTATGATCATTTACTTGATCTAGATGATACAAGATGAAGTGCTGAACTCTATTACAAAGATTGGCGTTTAAGTGCAGTAAGGTGCAGAGAGGATTTTCTGGTTTTTCAACTTTATATCACTTGGAAGCCTTCAATTCTCTCAAAAACTGATTTCTAACCATTGGAAGACCCTTTTATACTTGGAGAAACAACTTTGATGGCAATTTGATAGTTTATGGCCATTGGAAATAGTTGAGGATGAGTTTTAGCCGTTAATCTGTCTTGTAGTGCTCTGGTTCAAATTGCAGACAAAGAGCTCTTAGTCGACTGACTTGGTCGACTAAGTTGATTTTGTTTCTTGTTTGCAAATCTTGGCAGAGAACACTTAGTCGACTGTCTTGGTCGGTTAAGTTGATACTGTTTCTCAAACTCTTCAGCCCGCCATTTCTCCAATTTGAAACTTTGATCAACCAACATTCTTCCTTGTTTCACCAATAAGCTTCCTCTTTGTTAAACAGTTACATCTTTTTGATTTTTTCCCTTTTTTTCTTTCAAAAATACTCTTTGAAGAGTTAATAAATTAATTTCATATATTAATTTCCTGCACACTCAAGTAAAGGTATTAGACACAAATGAATAGGAATATTTTGCTATCATAAAAAACATATAGAGTCAACATTCTCTTTCTTTTATTTTTGATGATGACAAAACACTCCTAATTTAAAAGTGCAATGTCTATGTTCAATATGAATGCTTTAAATCGTTATGCATAGTGAGTTGCTCCCCCTTAGTCAATGCATTTAGTTTTCTTTAAAGATTTGCAATAAACTATTTATCATATCCATAACAGCTAAACAAGATATACAATACCCACAGTAGCTAAGCAAGATATATTGAATATCCATAATAACTAGCACATAATATTCAATAAAATCCTAACTAAGCATCACACACATAAATTAAACATGAAGACCTATTTAACTCTATTTGATTTAGTCTTCCTTCNTAACTAAGCAACACACACATAAATTAAACATGAAGAACTATTTAACTCTATTTGATTTAGTCTTCCTTCTCTTTTTTTTTTTATCATTAAAAATGATATTCCAAACTTCCCTTTAATGAGTGCATCTAAATTTTCCTTTAATCTTTAAATCAAATTTTAATGAATGAGAATCATAAGTATTCATACAAGCTTATAGATATAGGTCAATAACTTCAAGAGTCAAGCTTGTGTCTATGTAAGAACAAATGTATGGGAGTTAAATTATTTCAAGAATTGGTCAAAGATTACTCAAATAATATTGAAGCAAATTTCATCATTTTGTTATAATCAAAACTATAAATAATAATTTTAAAGCTAACATTTATAATAAAATTTAATATGATTAAATTTTAAATCTTTACTATATAATATAAAAGACTTAAAACAATTAAACTATTTAATATGTTTCAAAAGAAATATTTACAAGTGCCAAGGATGAGGCGATGATATATATGATTTTATTTTGGTTATGTTTAATAAAAAATGAAGAAAATCTCATTGTCAAAATCCCCCGTTAAAATGTTAGAACAAAAAATGGAAGACTTTTTCTAAATTTCAAAATGTTAAGGGCAAAATATCACCTATGTTGAATGTTGGATAAATATTTCAATAAGACAAAGTGTCGCAGATCCCACATCAGTAAGAGATGAGATGAGCATTAAGTTTATAAGTAAAGACCTTCTTCCACCTAATGAGCATGTTTTTTTGGCTGAAAACATTGGCCTATGACCAAGTGGTATCAAGTTAGACCTAACACTTCAACAACAAAGGACCCCATGAAAAATACTAGGATCGAAATAGACCCAAACCAAGAGGGGTCTCTTTCCTCTATGGGTGAAAGACCTAATGCAACAAAGGTGTTGCACAATTAGGTGAGGTAAAATATCACGGATGCCACAGTTTATAAGTAAGGGTCTTCCTCCACTTAATATGAATGTCTTTTGGTTTAGAAATATGGGTCTTGACATTAAGACTTAAAAAGAAGAAAATCATGATTTGGCTCTTTATTCTTGGAAGGATGGAAAAACACATCAAATTCCTATCAACCGTGACAATGTTTTCCATATTTGATTTTGACATTTTAATGCAGGATTTTGGCAAAGAGATTTTCTTCCTGATATTACCAAATCTTTACTTATTTTTATTTAAAAATATCGCTTTATATATCAGATGGGGAAATCTAAATCACACCATTGAATTAAAACCAACATAAGCAAAAAGGAGAAACAAAGAAGTCAATAGACTCCTTCTAAACGTTTATAAACCTTATTCATTAGTTCTAACAAAAAAAAACAATCATTTTATTTACAGATTCAAATTGAGAATTTGGAGGCGTTTTTAATTGTCGATCTAGGTATATTGAAGAAAATCTTGTTAATCCAGTATGTTTTTTATTTACATTCCTTTACATAATAAACATGTTTTTTTGCTGGGCACATGGGCTCATGACCCTAGTGGTATCAAATTATAATGAAGTAGTAATAGAAAGCACCATGCAAGAATTGAATATCCTTTAAATTGCTCTAATTCATGTTTGAGGTGAAAATGCCTCGAAATTACCTATCAATTTTAGGCCTAATGAATCATTAATTGAAACTTGTCCGAACTGCTTCTGGTGGATCCACCATGATTTGCAGCACCGGAAGAGTTTAGGAATTACAAAAGACATGATTGAGAAAAGGAAACCTAATGTAGAACTTAGACTAGTGATTGTCAATGGCGAGGTCAATATGGAGAAGCGCGATGAGCCTAATAAAACTAGGGATTTGTTTACGATATAGGGCATTTTGTAGCTTCTAAGGTTTTACTTTGGAAAGCTACCAAACTTGGACCTTTTGTTCTATACTAGAGACTCAACAAGGATTAGAAAATGGACTACTAAGGACCTAATGGTGCATCATCACTGCCATTATTTTATTATTGCAGGGAGAAGGAAGCATTTAGCATTGTGTTCCATAATTAGACCTTCAAGGGATGGTAAATATTTATCGAATGCTTCCTTTTCTCCACAATAATGAAATAATGGAATTTGTGACGTAGCATTAAGTCCTTAATAGTTCCCTTTCCTGAGCCTCGTCGAATCTCTAGTATAAAACAAAAGGTTCAAGCTTGGTAACATTCCAAGGTAAAACCTTAGAAGCTGCAAAATGCCTTATATCATAAACAAATCCCTAGTTTCATAAGGCTTGTCGCACTTCTCCATATAAACCTCACCCTTCACAATCACTTGTCTAAGTTTTGCACTTAGTTTTCCTTTTGGAATCATGTCTTTCTGTAATTCTAGAACTCTTCCAATGTTGTATATCATAGTGGATCCACCAGAAGTAGTATGAACAAGTTTCGGTTGATAATTCATTTGGCTAAAAAATGATGGGTAATTGTCTAGGCATTTTTGCCTTAAACTTGAATCAAGAGCAATTTAGAAGATATTAAATTTTTGGAGGGTGCTTTCTAGTACTACTTCATTATAATTTGATACCACTTAGTCATGGGTTCATGTTTCCAACTGAAAGAACATGTTTCTTAAGTAGACTATGTGAAGATCTGTAAAGGCGCTTGACGCAAACAGCGAGGGTGGAATGAAGTTCATCTAACTCCTGCATTTTGGTTTGGTTGTAAATTACCTTGACTTGCTTGGGGATGGAAGTTGATTTCTTATCTTCAGTGCTAGAGATCAAGATTGAAGAAATTGTGATCTGACAAAACTTTTGAGTTTTGCTTTTTGTGCTTGGACTCATAGTGTAGGTTGATTTAGATTTGGTTTGTATGTTTTGATTTTGTGTTTTAATGACTATGTTAAAGGGTCAAGAGAATTTTTCTTCATGTTTGCAAGTAGGAGTAGTTCATTTAAGATAACTGCTAGGGTTTAGTTTTAACCACATAAGGGTGATTTTTGTTTATCCTTGAGTTTTGAGGGTGCAGGGGTGTAACAAATTTTTGCAAGTGACACTTAGTTGAAATTGGTCAGTGCTATACTGTTAAGCTAAACTTCTGATACCATTAAAAGTCTTCTGCTTACCTTGTCTAAAGACTTCAAATGGCATTTTGGCTACAATTTCATCAATAAAACCACAAGCTTTTCCAAAAAAAAAAAAAAAAGTAAAGGAAGGTCCTTGCTTATAAACAGATGATCCCATCTTTTAATGATGTGGGATTCATGACACTAAGTCTTAATGAAATATTTATCCAACATACATCATAGGAGATATTTTCCCCCTTAAGATTTTGAAGCTTAGAGAAAGCTTTCTATTTTTGGTTCTAACGCTTTAACACAAGATTTAGACAATGAGATTTTCTCCTTCTTTTATTAAACATTGCTGAAATAAAATCATTTATATTATTGCATCATCCTTAGCACATGTAAATATTTCTTTTGAAAAATATTAACTAGTTTAGTTGTTTTAAGTCTTTTATATTATATATTAAAGATTTTAAAATTAATCATATTAAACTCTATTATAAAGGATGATCAAATAAGGTAAAAATGGAGAGTTATTTCTAATTAATTCCTATATATAATCCATGTCACTTTGAAAAAAAAAAGAACTAAATTTTGAGTGTTTTTGTTCCTTTTATACATGAAAATACAAATGCATATATAAGCTTTCTTCATAATTAAAGAAATGAAAAAATCAAAAGAAAAATTATATTTATGATAAAATTCCAAATCACCGTGAGTGATATCTGATAGATATTTTTTCTAATAAGATTCTCTCTCTATCTCTCTGTCTCTGTCTCTCTCTCTCTCTATATATATATATATATATATATACACACGCACACATATATGTTATTAAATTTTGGCAATGAGATTGTTTTCCTTTTTTAATAAGATATTACCAAAGGTAGCTACTTTAGATAAGAAAAAGGGGGGCAAATATTTTAGTTTCACAAAATAAAATAAGAATGAATAAAAATATTTTCTTAACTTTTTTTTTATATAATTGGGATAGAGGGGATTCGAACCTTACTCTTTAGGCAAGGGGATCATGTACCAACTAATGAGCCAAATGCTTGGATGTAGATATTTTCTTAACTTGGCCCACCAAAATATTGTGAAACTTATACTTACTAATTGAGTTCAACATATAAATTCTTTGTTTTATGTAATTACCTAGGTATAAAGGCGACCATTCCAACAAAAATTTGTTTCAAGTAAACAAGACTAGTTGGTTATATGCAATAAAAATTTGGTAGTTTTCTTTTCCCTTTTTTTTTGCCACTATCAATTTTTTATGGTAATATGTACTAGAATTTACAATCCCCAAAAGTTCCATTCTGGGAACACAATGTCGAATACTTCCTCCTCTCCACAATAATAAAACAACAGTGGTGGTGATGTAACATTAGGTCCTTGGTAGTTCCTTTTCTTGATCCTTATCGAGTCTCCAGTATAGAACAAAAGGTCCAATTTCGATAGCTTTACAAGGTAAAACCTTAATAGCTACAAAATGACCCATATCTTAAACAAATCCTTGGTTTCACAAGGCTCGCTTGGAGAAAGCATATAGATAATCTAATTAGAAAAATGTCCATTAGATATCATTCACCATGGTTTGGAATTCTAGCACAAATGTAATTTTCCTTTTCCCTTTTTCATTTTTGTAATGATGAAGAAAGCTTACATATGAATTTCTACTTTCATACGTACAAGGAACAAAAGCACTCATAATTTTGTTTTTTTTTTTGTCATAATGACATGGAATATGTATAAGAATTAAACAAAAACAACTATTCATTTTTCCTGATTTGATCATCCTTTATAATTGAATTTAACATGATTAAATTTAAAATCTTTAATATATAATACCAACGACTCAAAACAATTAAAGTAGTTAATATATTTCAAAATAAATGTTTACAACTGCTAACAATGAGGCAATGATACATATGATTTTATTTCGATAATGTTTGATAAAAGAGAAAGAAATCTCATTGTTAAAATCTTGTGTTGAAGCATTACAACCAAAAGTGGCAGGCTTTGTCAATATTTCAAAATGTTAAGGTAAAAAATATCTTTTGAATAAATATTTTATTAAGACTTAGTGTCACGAATCCCGCATTAGTAAGAGATAGGATGAGCCTTAGGTTTATAAGTAAAGACCTTCCTTTACTTAATTAGCATGTTTTTTTGATTGGAAATGTAGGCCCATGACCCAATGGTATCAAATTAGACTTAACACTTCACTAACGTGGAACCCCATGAAAAATAATAGAGTTAAAATAGAATGGACCAAGGTGGGTCATTTCCTTAACTTAACAGGTATTTATTTTGGGTTGAAAATGTGGGTCATCACATTAAGAAGGATGAAACTCATGTTTAGGCTCCTCATACTTGGAAGGAAGTGAAAACACATCAAAATCTTATCAACAGTGAAATGTTTTCCATTTTTGGTTTTGGCTTTTTAATGCAGGATTTTGGTAATGAGATTCTCTTCCTTTTTTTATCAAACATTACCAAATCTTTACTTATGGAATTGAAACCAACATAAGCCAAAAAAGAGAAACAAAGAAGTCAACATACTCCTTCTAGACCTTAGTACACCTTATTTAATAAAACTTTCATTCTATTTACAACTTCAAATCGAGCATTTGGAGGTGTTTAGAATTTCCAGTTCAACTATATCAAAGAAATCCTTGTTAATCCAGTATGTTTTTTTTGTCAGATTTACCATGCAAGTGCACATATCATTAACAAGTAATGTAATGAAGAGTAGAGTGTCGTTCCCATTAAGAATTCCACCAAAATCTTTTGCTAAGTACTAAAATTAACTCAACTTAATTTTATCTAGACAATTGATTTTTAAAACTATTAAAAATTAAATAAACTAAAACTAAAAACAAGAATCACAATTTAAACAAAATTAATAAATTAAATATAACCTAGAATTACAATATCCCTTCATCACTTCATTTGAATCTGTTTAACTTTCTCTTTACTTACAAGATAACTGAGTTGTTAACTTAGGATTCTAATGTATTTATAAGTCTCTTTTGAGTGTCATATAAAAATATCTCTCAACTATTTCACTATATGTTTATGCAAATTACAATTAAGAAAGACTCATTTAGCTTATATTGTAATATTGGGTATATATGACATGCAAGTGTGTGTCTGCCTAACACGCGAATCAAATCGATCATCTTATGTAATTGATATTGAACATATACTATTTCATCTAAGGCTTACACTAAACTCTCTCTCTATCAATTTCGTATAGGTTAACCTATCAATCTAATTGGTGATTAGGCAATCAGATGCATTGAGAATAAGATTGAAATAAAACAACTTAAATACTATCAATCATAAGCAAAAAAGAGTATTTAAAATTCAAACTACATGTTGTGTTCAATTGAACTCTAGATAAGAAAATTAATTCCTCATAACTACTAAAAACATTATCCAAAAAAGTTTAACTATCAACACAAAACAAAGAAAGCATAAAAAGAACTAAAAAATAAAAGATAACTCGGATTTGTCAGATCTTAGATCTTCAATCTTCAAAAGTTTTTCCTTCACTTTTGTCACAACCCGGTACTCTCCTTGAGCCCATGACAACTGCCGCGATGTCCCGATAGACATTCATTACCCTGAATGCCAACCGAAACCTCGCAAGGCTTAATATCAGTTTTCGCACTCCCTTGCGAGCAATAATTACTAAATATCATATTTTAAAAAATTATAAGCTATTTCCAAATCAAAACAATAATAAAAAATATTTTCTGTCTCATAAGGGCATTTTGGTAATTTTTTTGAAAATTTTTGAAACCTGCTGAAAATATAATATATAGGGGAAAATACACATTTCATAACTAAAAACAAGTTTTTATGTCTAAAACATTCATTTAGGGTGAAATTGTAGCTAATAGAATAAAATAAAAATATTAAATGAAATATTCTATTTTCTTATAAAACAATATTTATAGAACTCTGCATAAATAATTTTTGTAGCATAAAAGCAAAATAAATCCATACATACAGTAACACAGATAACTAGAGTATGTAATTTAATTTACAATAACGTGTGGGCCCTCGAATGACCAAAGGTAACGAAGGCTGTGGACTTGCAATTTCTGAAGAGGCAAGTCCAATAATAACCCTCGACATAATCAACTATTTATGGACTGTCTTGATCCTAGAATGAGTGGAAAGGAGGGTGGTGAGTTTATATAAACTCAGTGAGTAAACAACCGTCATCTAAAATATCTTAAGTCGAGTAAATAGAGACAACTTAAAATAGTTCATCGTACTATGATTCATAACGTTTCAAACTCATTTCAACTAAATAAAATAATTTCATTTCACTCAAATAATCAATATGGCTTATGAATTTCTTAAAAATTTAGCTCGTGCCAAAACTTATTCTCTGGGATACCTTGATCGAGGCATCCAACCGAGTCCGCCAAGGCTGTTAAAGAAAAGTTCATATACGCATAAAACAAATTTTTAGGTTTAAAAGCATAGCCGTTCCTTGGCGTTGGTTGAGTTCACCCTCACGTGGTGGTTTAGCGTGTAGTGAACTCTAAAGCTTTATCTTAAGAGATACCCTCTGCGCCTCTCATACTGAGAAAAAATATAATCGGATTTACCGTGCCCCTCTTTAATAAGCTGGTCCACGAAAACCCACCACTGCAATGACTAATCAATATCCCACCAAATCAATAAAAATTTCGACAACATGACATGACAATTATATTACTACCTAGCCTGTTAAGGCAAAACAAACAGTTCATACAATTTCAACACAATTTTCAATTCAGCCATTCATGCCAATTTCACCATAAGCCATTCAATTGAACCCATAAATTTACAACACAAACAAACAGTCTTCAATTACTCAATTTCTAAAATCATCATTCAATTTCAAAATGATTTATAAAACTCATTTCTTTTAATCACATTTTACTTATAAAGGATTTACCATTTTAACTCATTTTTTAATAAAATCACAAAAACGAATAAAACTACTTTAGATAATTAAGACGATAATAAGGTTACTCACAATATCGGGAGTCAAAGTACTCCTAGTCCCGGTCTTCGGGTACAATCTCCTTACCCTTATTGGAAGTTTCACCACCTAAACATAATGCACAACAAGCAATTTACTATATTTGTACTAAACTGTTATAAAACTAATTTAGGCTCTATATGAATGCATGAAATGGGATGTGAAATGTTCGGATTATTATCTAAATATGGTGTTCTACGTAGCTTCAATTATGTATCGAAATAAAATGGTATTGGCTTAATTCGATCTATACATCGGTTAATTGGCCAATACATCCAATTCAACTCCAATTAACTTGATTCCACTTCCAACACTCCAAGTCATCAATTACAAGTTAAATAATATGTAATATCACAAAAATCCATAATCAATATCTTCCCTGTAAAATTCGGCCATTGAAGGTTTAGTGTAAAACATATAATTTTCATGCTTGATTTTTACACCTTACATCATAAAACAACTAAAAACACCTAAATAACATGAAATTCATCAAAGTCCATTATCCAATTTCTCTCTTGAAAATTTCAGCCAAGGAGTGTGGGTGAAAGGCATGAAATTTCTTGCTTGTTTTTCATGCTAAACATCACCAAACAACTAAAAACACTAAGATACCTTGAAATCTAACTAAATAAATCATCAAATCTTCTCTCCTTAAATTCGGTCAGCCATGAATCGTTCATGAGATCTTGAATTGTAACCATGGTAATTGAAAAAGAATGCATAGGAAAGGTAGATCACAAGCTAGAATTAAGAAATTTTACCTTTACTTGCTTAATTCCTTGAAATTTAATGAATTTTCTCTTGATTTTCTTCTCTAGGGTTTGCTCTTATTCTTTGCTCTTTGTTCCTTGTTTTGGCCGGCCATGAAGAATGAAATGAGAGGAGTGTGTGCTGATTTTTAAAGGGAATTATAAAAGGATTAAAATTTACCACATGTCACCATGTAATTGGTCCATGCATAAAACTTAATAATTAAGCATTTCTTTTCCACCACGTAAAATCCCTCAATTATCCATAGTATAAAATGAATTTCATGGGTTTGACAAGTGTCAAGGGGGTGTAAAATTCCAAAAATTCTAATTACGTCCTTATGGACACGTAAAATGACCTTTTTGCCCTTATGTTCAAAAAATTATCGAAATTAAAATTTTTCACTTCTCAAACTCCAATTATGTTCCAAATAGTCAAACTTGATCAAAATTTCATCCACCATCCCAAATTTACCCTCGGATGAAAAAATGACCATTTTACCCCTACGTTATGAAAATTCCAATTTAACTCCAAATCAATCCCCGAACTCCGAATCACCATATTAAGTTATTCTAAGATTCAATAACTCTCAATTGCATCTTAAAATCTTTATTTGAACTAGTTCGAGGCTTAAATAAACTTAGTTGTACCAATAGGTACACTACCAACTTTTGACGATTTTTTCGAGGTATTCAAGTATGCAAGCATGTTGTCAAATACATGAATCACATGGAAAATATATTATAAGGCTGGGCTTGATAACTTTCTTGCTTACTTAATAGCTCTTTTTCTTTAGAGAAAACCAGCCTTAATTGTTATTCTTAAGTGTTCATAAAGTGTCTTAAAATAGGACTCAGAATCCTTATTGAAATCAAAGTCCAGATGTAGCAAAACCTAAGAAATCGTGTCGATGCTGCGACGCCACTGCCTTAGCGCTGTGGCAATGAGCTCTTTGCCTTAGCCCATGCTCATCTCTTCTTCATGGTGTCGTGATGCCCATTGATTTATGGCCACGGCACCTAACATTTTATCTTGCCACATCTGCTTTACTGCATGCTTCAATTTGTGATGAAATTTTCTCTTTTTTCCAAGCTGAATTGGGTAAAATGGTAAGCATAAAAGTTGAAACCCTATCTCTTAGATTTCCAATGGCTCAAAAATCACGTCAATTGGACCCTAGAATGAAAGTTATGCTCAAAATATGGGAACATTAGTAGAAGAAGCATGGATCTTTTATGCACTTTTTTTGATCAATAAGCCCCTTTCAATTGCACAACTACAAGAACAACAAACTAACTTAAATTATAACTGAAATTGAAGCAAATTATCATAAAATAATCATAAAACAACCTAAATAAAATTGACCCAGCATGATTTACTAAAATAAAATAAATAATTGAAAATAACTTGTGAGACCTCGACTCCTATATGCCCGTAACTAGGTGTAGACACGATAACACGAGCCAGGGGTAATTTCGTCATTTCACATGGTGAGCCCCTAGAAGTAGGCTTTTAAACAATATTAAGGCCTAAGTAGGCCTAAGGCATAAATGAATGATGAAAATAAGGGTAAAATGACGAAGGAAATAAAAAATAATGATGATTTCCAAGGTAGGGGCAAAATGGTCATTTTTCATCTCGAGTCAAAATTTTAAGTTTTCATGAATCTGAGTATTTCTAAACTGTTATGGACTTTGTCCTAGTGTCAAAAGTGTAAAAAGATTGCACCAAGGATTTGAGGAGAACAAGCCAACTTGTTAAGGGTATTTTCATAATTTAAGTAGAGATTGGATAAGCTTTAGCTATAAATATAATTTTTTTAGCAACTTCTTCATTTCTCCAGCAGCTTCTTCTTCTTTTACTTCCCATCTCACGTTTTTTTCATCGTCCATGGAAAGCTTGTTTTGAAACCTCCATAACTTCTTTCAAGCTAGCTCCACTTTTCATGCTTTTGTGCATCCTTTCATAGAACCTTTTATGCTCTTTCACTCTCTTACTTTAAAACCCTTGAAAAGTCTTACTTCCATACTTCCTCTCACTAGCTAGGTGTTTTAAAGAGAGAAAGAGGGAGCTTCTATAATAGCTTGAAAATTTTTGGAAAGAAATTTAATTACAAAGCTACCAAGGTGAGTAGTGAATTAGAGTTGATTTTTAAGTGTTGAGAATGGCTAGTGATTAGACTTGTGAGTGTTTTGTAGTTGAGGTTGTTTATTCATTTTAGAGTGATTAGGATAGTGAAAATAGATAGCCACTTAATGGTATTTGGAAGCTAGTTAGGAGATAGCTTTTAGAATTTATAGTTATGTGAATTGGGTTAATTGTGATGTTAATGTGATGATAGGTTCCAACGAAGCCCCACCGCCCCATTTGGACCATTAGAGGAAGTTGGAGTTGGGTAAAGATTTAACAAATACCGATGAGTGAACTTGCATTAAAATATTTTGGGATTAGGGCATATATGTTTGATTAAATCCATTGGAATATTTTATCTGTTTTTCTCTAAAATGTGCATGTGAACAAGCTTTTAATGAAACATTTTGCATTGTGGAATGCGATTGTGATGAATCCATGTACCTTGTGTTATGTTGATATATATATATATATCTAAATATATATGATATGTATTGATAGTAATATTATTTGTAATTATAACCGAGCATGTGCACGATGTGGGGGAGCACATGCCAGTGATGAAGGGTGCGAGAGTGTGGACGATGATTTTGCCTGTGCACAATGTGGGGGATGCACATGGCGGTATTAGTTGTGCACGATGTAGGGGATGTACACGATGACTCCAACTATGTGCGCGATGTGGGCGTTGCACATGAGTTGGATGAGGCAGTAGTGGTATTGGTGGTTATGTATGTATATATATATATATATATTTATACAATAGGAAGTTCATGAATATGGTATATGGTTGTTATGTATGTGAAATCTTGCATGTTGAACCTTGGAAATTGCTAAGTAGTTTCAAGTTGATTTTGTCATTGCAGCAGAATGGCCTTTTCTTGATATAATCAAAACTTTTTCTTGCTGTCCTATTTCCCGCTGCAGCGAGAATCATTCTCGCTACAACAAGAAACTCTCGAGTTTGGGGGGTTACATTGGCCTGGTTCTCGTTGCAGCGAGAACATTCTGTCATGCTTGCTACCTTGTTTGGTTTCTGCCCTATTTTCCACTTCTTTAACATCATAGTTGATCATGGACTTCCAACATCAAGGAATTAATTAATTAAGTTAGAAATGAGGGGTTGTAGTTTGAAACCCTTGGTCAGCTAATGATTTGAGCCCTAATTTCAATGCAGTGAGAATGCCTTTCCACTGCAGCGAGGACCTGTCATTTCACTTGACTTGCTTGAATGCTATTAAAGTTTTCACTCTTCAAATTCTTTGTTATGTATGGATCCTTCATCATCAAGTGATTAACCAATTAAGGGTTTAATGAGGGGTTTTAATAAGAATTAAACTAAATTGCATTGTTTTTTGAAAATAAGTGCACAATGATCTCTTAAACTTTTCTTATCATTTGCTTGTTCCCTTCCTTTGTTCACTCACTAGGTTTATACTCACTGTTTTCAACTTCATGTTTCAGATTAGGAGGCAGTCGGTAACTAGGTCGAGGTGTCCTCGTAGATTCATCTCCTTGGTAGGTATCTCGGCATTCAATAGCTGTACTTTCACCCGAATCTCTTCGCTGGAAGTCGAGTATCCCTTTTGTTGTGTATAGACAAACCCAATGTAAATTATTAAGATATATGTTTTAGATAATATATGTATATTTTGATTGGTAATGCCATTATGAGTTGGCAATGGTTAGCATTGTTTTGAATTGAAATTATGAAATGTGACTTTGGCAACTTTTGATGGAATGATGAACAGGTCATATAATTAGGCTTGCTTGGGCTTAATGGGCTACATCGATTGGGCCCATGCGCCAATCCTGGCCTAGAATTTGGGTTGTGACATAACTAATTTTTAAATTAAATTTCAAGAACTAAGCTCATTTAAAGCTCAAAATGTGACAAAATAACTCGAGCAAAACATAAATGAAAACTTTAACAAAACAAAGCATGTAAATGATGAAAACAATTTAAATAAAGAAAACAACTAACTGGCTAGAGATGAATGGCACCGATCCAATGATCTCCCATAATTTCTCATATGTTATCTTAAAATCTCAACTCAAGGTAAAATATAGATATTATTCAAATTCATGTTTCAATTCAAATGCAAGCTCATTCTCAAACAGATTTACATGTGTGTGTGCGTAATCTTTTACAAAGAATAATCATGCAATCCGGATCAATTTATGCTAATGCAAAGTTCAAATTAATACAAGGTAGGATTAAGGATATTTTACGACATAAATCACCTTAAGCACAAAATCTTTCAAAGACTTATATAGAGCTTTAGTCATACTTCGAAGTTACACCCTTTTTTTTTTATTTCAACTTTTTCTTTTGTTTAACACTTCATTCTTTTTCATTTTTTTCACCATAATTTTACACCCTCAAACTTATTTCTTACTATGATAGATAGTGGGGTGAATACTAAGCATTTTCTAACTTTTTCATCAACTTCACCTTTTACCTTATTCAACATCTAGCTAAATACATTTCCTAAAATCATTAACATACTTAGGAGTGAGAGATGCAAAATTGAAATTTTATTTTATAGGCTAGGCTAAATAAAATAGATGTTTAACAAAGAAAATGTAATATTAGGCTCAAAAGGGTATACTAGGAATAAACATATATAAAGGTAGGCTCGAAAGGTTTAAACAATCCAATGATGTCCTAATTCAATTTTTTAACTAAGTATTGCCTAGGATTTCACCTTGAGAGAGAATCAAACAAATTTTAGAATTCATGACATAATCAAATTGACATCATCATAAACCGTCTCAAATATATACAACAATTTTAAGCAAAATACAATGTGCTCAACTTAATGGAAATCGTAATCTAAAAATGATACTTAACATAAGAATTTAGCACAAACCAAACAATATCCATATTTATCGAAAGCTAAAGACAAGATGATAACTAAATTTTCATCATTGGATAAGGAAAATCATTAGAAAATTAGCACAATCAACTTTAGCTCTAAAATTCTTAAAACAACACATGAAGAAAAGTAAATGATAAGCTAAAAAATCTAAAAACATAAACGCAAATAAATAAAAACATACTTAAAAGAAAGAAAACCATACCTTAAAAAAAATTTATTTTGTAAAACTAAAATATTAAAAACTGCACAATGTTAACCAACTATACATATAAGTTTTCCCCTTTGTTACCAAGAGAAGCCATCCATGGTATTGTCTGATTAAAAAGGGAAAACAATCTCATTGCCATTTTTTTTAATTCTATATATATATGATAAGGAAAAATGTTTGTCAGATATCACTCAAGATGATTTGGAATTCTAGCACAAGTATGATTTTCCTTTTGATTTTTTCGTTTCTTCAATTATGAAGAAAGCTTTATATGCATTCCTACTTTCATGCATACAAGGAGCAAAAAACTCATAATTTGGATCTTTTTTTTTTTCAAAATGACATGGACTATATAGGAATTAATTAGAAACAACTCTCCATTTTTTTCACATTCGATCATGCTTTATAATAGAATTTAATATGATTAAATTTAAAATATATAATATATAATAAAAAGACTTAAAACAATTAAACTATTATTATGTTTCAAAGGAAATATTTACAAGTGCTAAGGATGAAGCGATGATATATATGATTTTATTTTGGTAATGTTTGATAAAAGATGAAGAAAATCTCATTGTCAAAATCCCGTGTTAAAGCGTTAGAACAAAAAAAATGGAAGACTTGTCTAAATTTCAAAATGTTAAAGGGAAAATATCTCATATGTTGAATGTTGGATAAATATTTCAATAAGACATAGTGTCACAGATCCTATATCAGTAAGAGATGAGATGAGCGTTAAGTTTATAAGAAAGACCCTTTTCCATTAATAAGTATGTTTTTTTGGTTGAAAACGTGAGCCCATGACCAAGTGGTATCAAATTAGACCTAACACTGAAACAACATGGGACCTTATGAAAAATACTGGGATCAAAATAGACCCAGATCAAGGTGGGTCTCTTTCCTCTATGGGTGACAAACCTAATACAACGAGGGTGTTGCACAATTGGGTACGGTAAAATATCACAGATCCCATAGTTTATAGGTTAAGGTCTTCCTCCACTTAATATGAATGTCTTTTGGGTTAGAAATATGGGTCGTGACATTAAGGCTTGAAAGGAAGAAAATCATATTTTGGCTTGTCATACTTAAAAGAATAGAAAACACATCAAAATCTTATCAACCGTGACAATGTTTTCCATATTTGGTTTTGGCACTTTAACGTAAGATTTTGGCAAAGAGATTTTCTTCCTGATATTACCAAATCTTTACTTATTTCTATTTAAAAATATTGCTTTACATATCATATGGGTAAAGCTAAATCACACCATTAAATCAAAACCAACATAAGTCAAGGAGAAGAAACAAAGAAGTTAACAAACTCCTTCTAGACCTTTATACACCTTATTCATTAGTTCTAAACAAACCAGTCATTTTATTTACAGATTCAAATCGAGGATTTGGAGGCGTTTCTAATTGTTGATTCAAGTATATCGAAGAAAATCTTGTTAATCTGGTATGTTTTTTATTTACATTCCTTTACTTAATACACGTTTTTTTTTTTCTAAAAGCCTAGGCTCATGACCAAGTGGTATTAGATTATAATGAAGTAGTACTAGAAAGCACCATGCAAGAATTCAATATCCTCTAAATTGCTTTGATTCAAGTTTTTGGCAAAAATGCCTAGAAAATTACCCATTGATTTTTTAACCTAATGAGTCATCAATCAAAACTTGTGCGGACTACTTTCGGTGGATGCACCATGATTTCCAACAATGGAAGAGTTTATAAATTACAAAAGACATGATTGAAAAAGGAAATCTAGTGTAGAACTTAGACTAAAGATTATCGATGGTGAGGTAAATATGGAGGAGCACGGTGAGCCTTATGAAACTAAGGATTTGTTTAAAATATGCGGCATTTTGTAGCTTCTAAAGTTTTACCTAGGCAAGCTCCCAAACCTGAACCTTTTCTTTTATACTAGAGACAACAACAATCTGAAAAGGGATTACCAAGGACTTAATACTGCATTACCACTACCATTGTTTTATTATTGAGGAGAGAAGGAAGCATTAGACATTGTGTTCCTTAGCTAGACCTTCTAGGGATGGTAAATTTTTGTCGAATGCTTCCTCATCTCTGCAATAATGAAACAATGGCATTGATGATATAGCATGAGGTCCTTGGTAGTTCCCTTTCTTGATTCTCGTCGAGTATCTAGTATAAAATAAAAGGTCCAAGCTTGGTAGCATTCCAAGGTAAAATCGTAGAGGCTGCAAAATGCCTTATATCATAAACAAATCTCTAGTTTCATAAGTGTCACGACCCAATTTTCCAAGCCATGACCGACGGATGAGCTCAATGAGCATAGCTCACTAAGCCTAAGCAAGCCTATCCATTTACCTTTGCTTAACAAATTTATCATATCATGCATACACACACACTTTTTCTCGGGTGTGAACATAGCCAAAACACAATGGCATTATCGATAATAATATACATGCACTATACCACTCATGTATTTAGCAATTTACATTGCATACACATATTCACATTGTTAGATTGTATTCACAATACAAGAGGACCCATGACTTCCAGCGGAGACATTTACAATAAGAGGGATTACTATCGAATGCCAGACACATACCCAGGAGATGCACTACGGGGACTCCTCGATCTAGGGTC
>NC_030859.1:14201640-14204864 GCF_000208745.1 Theobroma cacao | reverse complement strand
CAACATGCAAAGAAGAATCCAATGCATATCATGCATTTTATCATATTGTGATAACACATAAACCATTGTATAGCACATTTTCACAATATAAAATCATTTTACTAAAAGCTTCTTCCCAAGGTACATTTTCTAAGACAAGTTGGATAGAATCTTTCATATTCCCCAAAACAAGTTTGAAATGCAATTCCACTCACCGATATTAGGAGTAGAAATACTCTTATTTTCAGTCCTCAAGTACAGTCCTTTACCCGTATCCAATGACTCACCACCTAACCATAGTCCATGACACATATTCCAATTAAATTGTGTCTAACAGTCATAAGCTATTTCAGGCTCGATATATATATGATATGAAATGAAAAATGTACAGGTAACCATCTAGACCCGACATTGACCTAAGTCGATTTTTCATCCAATAAATTGGCCAATGCGTCCAATTTCACTCCAAATTAATCTATTTCTCCTCTAATACCTTAATTTACCACATACCATTTAAATAAAGCCAAATTCAGCATTAGAACCCTCACAGCTCCTTATAGAAAAATTTGGTCATTTGGTGCACTAGCACCGAAAATTTTTCTACATAACCGTTTCACCTTAATTCATCATTTTCCAAGCCATTTTACTTGAAATAAAAACAATCCCCCATTGATATTCAACCCTCATGGTTTGACCAACAAGGAACCCTAGAGAAATTGAATATTTCTTTTGTGTTTTTGTTCATAACCATGCTTAACTATCCCTAAACACTAACATAGTCTAAAATCAAATTATTCCAACAACAATTCCTTTTCCATACCCATTTTTTAGAATTGAATTCATCATGATAACTCAATATTCAACTATGAAAATCAAGAACAAAAGCATGGGTAAGCTAGGTATCAAGGAGAATTAAAGAAATTCTAACTTACCTAGCTTGTTTCCTTGATTTCTTCACTTTTTCTTTGAATTTTCACCTAGGTTTTCTTGTTTTTCCCTTTGTTCTTCCTTTGTTCTTGTTTCTGGTTGCCTAGGCTGAATATGGTGAGCGAATTGGGGATTTAATGGGCTGATTTCTATAGAAAAAAATAAAATAATCAAGCATGCCATGTGTCACATGCTTATTGGCCCATTTTTTTAACTTTTTGACTTTTTCTTCTAAATTTTCCACCACAAATATTCTGGTATTTATCCAATCCTACCACAATTAAAATCTCTTGGTCTTGACAAGTGCTGGGGTGAAAAATTTACCGATTTGCCCTCGAGGTGAAAAAATTACGATTTTGCCCCATATACTCCAAAATGTACCGGAATCACATCATTTTTACTTTTCAACCTCAAATAACACTAATATTGATCAATATTAACCAAATGGGGCAAAAATCGTTTTATAAAAATTCCTGTTTAGTCCTCTGTGATAAAATTACCATTTTGCCATTGTGCTCCAAAAATATCGAGAATCACAATTTTTCACGGCTAAACATCATTTCATACTCCAATAACCATAATTGTATTTCATATAATTATTCTTAGTCAAATGTAATCAAATCTTGGCTAAAAATCTCCATTTTATCATTAAATGGTAAAATGACCGTTTTATCCCTAAACGGTCAATTTTCCCGATGGACTCCAAATTGGACCTTGAACTCCGAATCACTATTCTAAGCCATTCTGTGGGTTTCAAAATTTTCAAATTCCTCTTAGAATTTTTATTTGAACTAGTTCAAGGCTTGATTTAACTTAGTTGTACCACTCGGTACAATACTGTTTTTTAATCGAGCTTGATAGGGTCTCACAATAAGGCTCGCTGCATTTCTCCATATAGACCTTGTCCTTGACAATCATTAGTTTAAGTTCAGCACTTGGTTTTCTTTTTCGAATCATGTCTTTTGTAATTCCAGAACTCTTTCCGTGTTGTATATCATAATAGATCCACCAAAAGTAGCCTGAACAAGTTTCGATTGATGATTCCTTTGGCTCAAAAAATGATGGGTAATTGTTTGGGCACTTTTGCCGCAAACTTGAATTAGAGCAGTTTAGAGGATGTTTAAGTTTTGGAATGGGGTTTCTAGTACTACTTCATTATAATCTATATCACTTAGTCATCGGTCCACGTTTCCAACCAAAAAAACATGTTCATTAAGTAGACTAGGTCGAGATCTGTAAAGGCACTAAATGCAAACAACAAGGGTGGAATGAAGTTCATCTAACTCCAGAATGTTGGTTTCGTTGTAAATTAGCTTCACCTTCTTAGGGATGGAAGTTGATTTCTTATCTTCAATGCTAGAGATCAAGATTGAGGAAATTGTGACCTGACAAAATTTTTGAGTTTTGCACTTTGTGCTCAAACTCATAGTGTAAGTTGATTTAGATTTGGGTTGTATGTTTGGAATTTATGTTTTAATGAATATGTTAAAAGGTCATGAGAATTTTTCTTCATGTTTGCAAGTAGGACTGGTTCCTTTAAGATTACCGATAGGTTTTAGTTTTCACCAGATACGGGTGGTTTTTGTTTATCCTTGAGTTTTGAAGGGGCAGTGGTGCAACAATAAAACCATAAGGTTTTCAAAAAAAAAAAGCAGAGGAAGGTCTTTACTTATAAACAGATGATCCCATCTTTTACTGATATGAGATCTATGACATTAAGTTTTAATGAAATATTTGTCCAACATTCAACATAAGAGGTATTTTTCCCCTTAAGATTTTGAAATTTAGACAAAGTTTTCCATTTTTGGTTCTAACACTTTAACACATGATTTTGACAATGAGATTTTCTTCCTCTTTCATCAAACATTACCGAAATAAAATCATATATATTATTGCCTCATTCTTAGCCCTAGTAAATTTTTCTTTTCAAATATATTAACTAGTTTAATTGTTTTAAGTATTTTATATTATATATTAAAGATTTTAAATTTTATAATATTAAATTTTATATTATAAAGGATGATCAAATTCTATTATGAAAAAATGGAGAGTTGTTTCTAATTAATTCCTATACATAGTCCATGTCAATGTGAAAAAAAAAAAACCAAATTATGAGTGCTTTTGTTCCTTCTATGCATGAAAATACAAATGCATATATAAGCTTTCTTCATAATTAAAGAAATGAAAAACAAAAAAAAAAAATAAAACAAAATCAAATGGAAAATTATATTTTTGATAAAATTCCAAATTACCGTGAGTGATATTTGACAAATATTTTTTCTAATTAGATTCTCTCTCTCTCTCTCTCGTCGTATAGT
>NC_030859.1:14180611-14201228 GCF_000208745.1 Theobroma cacao | reverse complement strand
ATATATATATATATATATATATATAATCTGATTAGAAAAATGTCCATTAGATATCACTCCCCATGGTTTGGAATTCTGACACAAATGAAAATTTTTCATTTTCTTTTTTTATTTTTTAATTATAAAAAAAGCTTACATATGCATTTGTACTTTCATGCATACAAGGAACAAAAGCACTTATAATTTCGTTCTTTTTTCTTCACAATGACGTGGAGTATATATAGAAATTAAACAGAAACAACTCTCCATTTTTTCCTTATTAGATCTTCATTTGTAATAGAATTTAATATGATTAAATTTAAAATTTTTAATATATAATACAAAAGACTTAAAACAATTAAAGTAGTTAATATATTCTAATATAAATATTTACAAGTGCTAAGGATAAAGTGATGATATATATATTTTTTCATTTCAATAAGTTTGATAAAAGAGGAAGAAAATCTCATTATTAAAATATCATGTTAGAGTGTCAAAACAAATGATGGAAGGCTTTGTCAATATTTCAAAATGTTAAGCTGAAAAATATCTCTTGGATAAATATTTCATTAAGACTTAATGTCACGAATCCCACATCGTTAAGAGATGGGACGAGCCTTAGGTTTATAAGTAAGGACCTTCCTTTACTTAATAAGCATGTTTTTTTTGTTTGAAACGAAGGCCCATGACCAAGTGGTATCAAATTAGACCTAACACATCACTAATGTGGAAACCATGAAAGATGCTAGTGTCGAAATAAATCCTGACCAAGGTGGGTCCTTTCCTTCACTTAGTAAGTATGTCTTTCGGGTTGAAAATATGGGTTGTGACAGTAGGAAGGAAGAAACTCAAGTTTAGGCTCCTCATACTTGGAAGGAAGCGAAAACACATCAACATCTTATCAACCATGATTGTCATCACCTAAACCCAAGGGTCCAAGACACACATAATAAATATACGGCACTCTCGGTGCAACCGCATAATCTAACAATCATCTCCAAATGTTGGGCATATCATCATGTCACAACCCAAATCCTCAGCCATGACAGGCGCATGGACCCAATAGGCATGGCCCACTGGGCCTAAAAATCCCTTTCTATGAAAACTTGTTCATTAGACCTTCTGTCGCTCATTTACCTCTAAAGTTCTTAATTCATAGTTTTCAAAAATAATTTCTTCTCAAGAATAAATCATGGTAACCGAAAATATACCATTCACAAAATAATATTACCATTTGCTAACTTGTGGCGACATTATCATGCAAACCAAACATGCAGTGTTTACAAAAAATCTCATGAATTACATTTAAATAACCATATAAACATACAAAAGACCTTGACTATTAGTGTAGTGACTCTAGCGTGGGTACTATCATGGAGTGTCCTAGTAAACCTACCATATGATGAACAGGAGGAAGCAACTCTACCTAGGATCCAACTACCTTTGAACTTGAAAACTAAAACATGAAGTTGAAAAGAATGAGTATAAACCTAGTGAGTGAACATAGGAAGGGAACAAGCAAATGATACGGAAGGTTTTCGAAAACATGATGCAGTCATTTTAAACCATGCAATTTGTATATCATAAACAACTCGATACCATGTTGACATTTAACTCGTTTTAAAACACTTAAGAAATTCAACTTTCAATAATCAATGCAATCACATTTCATTTTCCAAACATCCCTGCTCTACAGGGCAAGAACACAGACGTGTAAGAATTCATGTATACATTTTGTATATATATATGTATATATTTTCAAACATTCATCAAATATATCAAGATCATTCCCACACTAGTCAACATGGCTCAACACATACAACCACCATCCTCAACTCAACTCATGTGCACTCTCACACCGCACATAGTTGATATCCTCATGTGCACTCCCACACCGCACATGGAAAATATCATGTACACTCCCACACCGCACACCACCAGCACCGTCACGTGCATTCCCACACTGCATATGCGCTATTATAGTTATCATACAACATTATCATTCAAGGCATAGCATACATATCCACATAATATAGGAACACATGGTTTCATTATATTACACATTTCACAACATAAAAACGTTTCATCAAGGGCTTGTTCCCATGCACATTTTAAAGAAAGACCAATAAAATATTTCAAGTGATTCAATCAAACACATATGCATTTATCCCAAAACATTTTAATGCAAGTTCACTCACCTTGGTAATGCCACCTTACAAAATTAGCACCAATAAGGCTTTACGCCAAGTTAAGTCTTGAAGTATCATTAAAACCTATATTTGCCAATAAACAATAATAACTTCAAATATATCATAAATTTGAACTCAATAATTCTAATAAACACACTATAGATAAACTATATTCTAGCCTAATATTTAACCTAGAATTCTAGTCTAATTCACAACCCACTATACCAACTATTCCAATTTAAAGATTCTTTACCTTGGTGAGCTTGGAGGCATAAAGATCAACAAAAACCTAATATTTCCAAGAAAAAGAATTGGAAGAAATGAAGAAATAAAATCTGAAAATATAACCCATAAATTCTAAAATTCAAAAGTTGAAAACACATACCTTTCGGCTTTAAAAATGAAGGAAAAGAGAGAGATTTTTCTTTCTCTCTCCTAGGGTTTGGTTGTTCTGAAAATTAGGGTTAAAAGTTATGGGTTTTGGTGCCGAAGAAGTTAGGAGAAGGAAGAAGTAAGAAAAGAAAGGAAAGGAAAAAAAATGAAAGAAAATTGATTTTTCATGGTGGAGAGAGAAAATGGCATGGGAGTGTGAAGAAGAAGAAGAAGAAGATGCCTTTTGGTGAAGATAAAAATCGGTCATGGAAGAAGAAGACAAAAGTCAAAGCTTCCTTTGGAAGTTTTGACCAAGATAATGGTAAAATTACTATTTTGCCCTCCAAGGTTTTCACCCTTTTTAATTAAGTCCTCCCACAATCTTTTTGTCAAGCCTTACTCTATTATATACTTGTCATGTTATTCATGTGCTTGATAGAATGTTTGCATAAATGAATGTATCGAAAAATCGTTAAAAATTGGTATTGTACCTAGTGGTACAATTAAGTTGATTAAAGCCTCGAACTAGGCCAAATAAAGATTTTACGATGTATTTGAGAGTTATTGAATCTTAGAATGTCTTATTATAATGACTTGGAATTCGAGGATTGATTTGGAGTTAATTCGAGAATTTTCATAACATAGGGGCAAAATGGTCATTTTGCCACCCAAGGGAAAAATTGGAATGTTGGATGATATTTTGACTAAATTTGATTAATTAGAGCATTATTTGAATTTGAGAAGTGAAAATTTTCAATTTTGACATTTTTTCGAACATAGGGGTAAAACGGTCATTTTAAGTGTCCATGAGGACGAAATTGGAAATTTTGGAATCTTACACCACCATGACACTTGTCAAACCCATGAATTTCACCCATTATTTTTTTTAAGTGAGAGATTATATGTGGTGGGAATGAAATGCTTAATACTTAAGTTTTTAAACAAGGACCAATTAAAAAGTGACAAGTGTCAAGCTTTAATATTATTTTAATTACCTATATAAACTCACTTAAATCCCTCACATTCACACTCTTATGGCCGGCCAAGCAAGGGAACAAAGAGAAAAAGAGAAGAACAAACCCTAGGAAGGAAAAATCCAAGAGAAATTGTTGGATTTTAAGGAATCAAGCAAGTAAAGGTAAAATTTTTTTATTTTAGCTTGTGATCTACCTTTCCCATGCATTCTTTTTCATTCTCCATGACTGAAATTCAAGTTTTCAAGAGGAAACCTTTGCTGGCCAAACCTAGAGAGAGAAGTTTTGGTGATGAATTTTGCTAGATTTCATAATATCCTAATGTTTTTAGTCATTTTGTGATGTTTGGAAGGAAAAACAAGCAAGAAAATCACATGTTCTTCAACCACCCTCATTTGGCCGAATTTTCTATAGGGCATGTTGATGATGGATTTGGTTGTAATTCATGTTATTTAGCTAGGAATTGATGAATTATGATGTTGGATATCGAAACCAGTTATTGAAAAGTATAGTTCCTTTAGAAAATGGCTTGATGGAAACTGAGAAAATCATAGTAAATGGAGTTGGATTTGATTCCTAATGATATATATGGATTTACGAAACTGTGTAGACATTGATTAGTATGTTAGTTCTGAATCGGAATGAATTTCGAAAAATGGTGAAGTTAGTCAAAAATCAAATTCATTGTAATGCTTTGGTGTATTAGATTATTGGAAGTGTAATGAATATATTTGGAGTTGAATTAGATGTTTTGGTTAAATCAATGGTGTATAGTTCGAATTAGGTCAAATACAAATTTATTCCGATCACAATTGAACCTACGTAGAACACCGTCTTTAAATGACTATCCGAACATTTCTCATTCAATTTCATGCATTCATATAGAGTCTGAAATAGTTTTATAACAATTTGACACCAATGTATTGAATGGCGTATCGTGTATTATGGATAGGTGCTGAACCCTCTGATAAGGGCAAAGATATCGTGCCAAAGGACCGAGAATAAGAATACTCCTACCACTCCAAACTCCTGCTATTGTGAGTAATCAGATGTTCATCTTAATTATCTAAAGTGGTTTATACTTGTTTTAAGATTTTAAAGAATAAGGCACTTAATTTGCAAATTATTATGTTTTACATTTTAAATGTTGGTTAAATGAGTTAGATTTATAAATTATTCTGAAACTAAATGTTGATTTTCGAAATAGAGTAAGTGAAGGCTATACATTCATAATATATATATATATATATATATATATACATGATTTTAACTGATAGCTTATGAAATTGTGGTAGCATGAATGGCTGAAATTATGGTTTTGTGAATTATATAAATTATTTTATCTTACATTGACGGGTTTGATAGTACTATATTAGCCATGTTATGCTGTCAAAATTTTATTAATTTGGTGGGTTATGTATTTAGCTTACTGCAGTGGGCGGGTTTTCATGGACCAGCCTATTAGATGGGCACAGTAAACCTCGTTATATTTACCTTAGTACGAGAGGCGCGGAGGGTATCTTCTAAGGTAAAGTTTAGAGTTCACTTCACACCGAACCACCACATGAAGATGAAACTCAGCCAACGCCAAGGAATGGCTATATTTTAAAAGTAAAAACATGTTTTATGGGTATATGTCGTTTTAACATCCTTGGCGGACTTGGTTGGATGTCGAGCCAAGGTGTCATCGAGTATGAGTTTTGGCACAAGCTAAGTTTTTAAGAGAATCATAAGCCTTGTTGATTATTTTGATGAAATGTAATTGTTTTATAGGAATTGAAATGAGTTTTGAATGTTATGAACTATATTATGATGGGATGATTTAATTGTCTCCATTTACTCGGCTTTAGATGTTATAGATGAATTTTGCTTACTCATTGGGTTTGTAAAAACTCACCCCTTCTTTTTACCCATTTCAGGCTTAGGACAGTCTGTAGACAGCCGATTTTGTCGAGGGTTGCTTTTGGATTTGCATCTTTAGAAATCAAAGGTCTACAGTCTTGTATATTTTTGTTTATTTTGAGGGCCCACATGTCATTGTAGAATATTTTTATACTTGGTTGCGTGTGCCACTGTATGTATGAATTTATTTTGCTTTAACGCTATAAAAATTATTTACGCAGAGTTCTATAAATATTGTTTTATAAGAAAATAGAATATTTTATTTAATGTTTTTATTTAATTTAAATAGCTATAATTTCACTTTAAATTGATGAATTAGACAACGAAACGTATTTTTGGACATGCAATGGATGCTTATTACTTGTATATCATATTTTTACCGGAGTTCAAAAATTTTGGGTAAAATGACCAAAATACCCCTATGTAGTAGAAATTACTTTTTGATTGTTTTTTATTTGAAATTAGTCTATATTTCTTTAAAACATGGTATTTAATAATTGTTGCTCATAGTGGAGAAGTAAAACTGATGCAAAAGCCTTGCGAGGTTTCGGTTGGCATTCCGGGTAATGAATGTCAATCGAGACATTGCGATGGTTGTCACGGGCTCGATGGAAATTCCGGGTCTTGACACTTTTAATTCTAATTTTTTTCTATTTTTCCTCCTTAACACTTGTACCAATAAAATATCAAATTCGCACTTCAATACGGTATCACCATAATAGTTAAATATATACTTACCTACACTAGCTTTATTTAATAAAGACACGCGAGCCCCACTAACGTCATTTGTCTCCGAAATTCCCTCGTTTTTCTTCTTCCCCACTTAGATTGACCATATACTCCCCTTTCATGACTAATTTTGACATCGAATAAAATATAAATATTTTAATATTATTTTATTAATAAAATATTATTTATTCTAAAATTTTTCACTTGTCTCCTTGGTACCCAAAATACCTTATTATGCCCCGATTCACTTCCAAATCACTTTTTATCTGGCTAATTCATTCTCAATAAAATATTATTATTTAATTACTATTTCCTCGTTTGCGGATTATTTTACTCTAGAATATTTCTTTCACCCGTCACCACTCTTTGACTCTTAAAGTCATGTCAATTAACCCTTTATCTTATCGATATGGTTATGTTGACTACTATATCGGGGTACGGGGTATTACACATCATCCCCAAGTCTCCAATGATCTTCACACATATCATTAGGCTTACACTTGAAGCCGATCACGGTTATTCAAATCAGTTTTCATGGCATACTCTAGTTGCCGTAATATCACATCAGAATGATATCATATTTATCTATACTTCTCCAAGGTTATCTCATCTTATATACATATCCAATTAAATCATTGAGTGTTCTTTCCCTAGACATACTCAAATCACACATAGTGGCTATCAGGTGGAGAATCAAATCACGCTTAGAGCAAAGCCACTGGAGGAGCACAAATCACTCACATGCTAAAGCAACGGGTGGAAAACAAATCACATATAGTGCCGAAGCAATTAGTGGAGAATCCAATCACGCACAACATTGAAGCTGCTAAAGAAGATTCAAATCATTGATCGGAGTAATCTCTTGACGGTCGGCATCACCTGGAGTAATCTCAGATAGGTGGCATTAAAACACTATAGGAAGGAATCACAGGTGGGATTAAAGCCATCGTCCCTGCTTACCACCATCCCTGAAGGCACACATATAGTCACAGGGGAATGAAACTCCACTCATCCACAAATCAGATCAATGTTCAAAATTCATCCCTTGGACGGAAACAAATATCCACAAATAAGGCCATCATGCCTTTATCATTCACATTTTACCTCATCAAACCTCAATTTACATTTATCAAGCTTCAATCGTCTTTAAGCTTAGTTAGGTTCTAAATGCCACTAAATCTCCAAGGCATCATTAGATCAAATCCCTTTAACATATCCTTCGCCTAGGGAAATTTATTCGTAGGAATCATTATAGCCTCTAGACATCCTAGTCTAGGCACACAAAGAGTAAACCACCCATATGGCTCACATTATTTGACACAAACACACATGTCATAGTTTGGTTTTCTAGCCTAGGCACTTACATCTAGGTAATCATAGATATACATGTACATACATACACACATTCCAATACCATGGCAACACACCTATTGTGCACTATGCGTCACATGCATTTAACTTAAATCTCACTCACAATGACAAATTGGAGGTACTCTCAGCGAAGTTTCGATCCTCAGCCTTCAATCATTCGTTAGTTCACCAACAAGTTGATTTACCTTTGTTTCTCCTTTCAAATGCATCAAAACATCAAATATTAATTATTCCTTGCTATAGAAAAGAAGGCCAACTTTTACATAATCAACTAATTCGTAGCAATCCAACTATTTAAGCTCAAATCCTTTATTAATGAGCTAACCCAAACCTTAGCAGCTAAATTGCATGAATCTTAGCTCCCAAATTCAACAATCCGAGCCAAAGAGGAAAATTACCAAATTTGGAGACAAATAAGATTTCTTAGCATTTAATCAATTAAATTGAAAAATAATAAACAAAAACATTAAATCTTACCTCCAGAATGGTTTCCCAAACTCTAAATAGCCTCAAATCACTTCAAAAATTAGTTTGGGGCCTTAGGGTTTCAGGTTTCTAGAGAGAGAAAAGGAGAGAAAGAGTTAAAGGAAAAATGGGCCAAAATAGCCTGAAACCCTTTTTTATTTTTACCTTTCCTCTTTGATGTATCGATACTTTTGTCGTAATTTCAAATGAATGTAACGATACATTGTGACAACGTATCGATACATTTCAGATAGAATGCTTTTTGTTGGAATATATATCAATACACGTGGAAAATGTATCGATACTTTTTTCTTTGGGTGCTTTCTGCTTCAAATGTATCAATACATTTAGGCATGTTCATCTTTAGCCAAAAATGTATCGATAAAACATTCCTCTTAGGGATTTCATTGTTCATTCTGCCAAGAATGTATCAATACATTGGGGTATGTATTGATACTTTCACCTCTGTAGGAAGTTTTAAACATCCCAAAAAATTCGAAAATCAAAGTTTAACACTCAAATATTATTTTTTTTTTGGATATTATACCTCAAATCATTCATTTATCTTAATCCCACATGTATATATATCCACAATTATAACGTCAAATCTAAATCGAACCTCCAACTGTGGATTTATCACATATTTCCTCAAAATTTGCCTAGTACATTTATCTACATATATATATCCTCAAACACTTGGCATACATAACACATAGTCAATTAACTTAATTTACTTCGAAAATTGAGGGTGTTACAGTGACAATGATTTCCTTTTTTGGTTTTGACTCTTTAATGCAGGATTTTGGTAATAAGATTTTCTTCCTTTGTATCAAACATTGCCAAATCTTTACTTATGGAATCAAAACCAACATAAGCCAAGAAGGAGAAACAAAGAAGTCAACATACTCCTTCTACACCTTAGTACACCTTATTTAGTAAACCTTTCATTATATTTACAACATCAAATCGAGGATTTGGAGGTACTTAGAATTGCCGATTCAACTATATCAAAGAAAATCTTGTTAATCCAATCTGTTTTTGTTGTCAAAATTACCACACAAATGCACATGTCATTAGCAAGTAATATAATGAAGAGTAAACTATCGTTCCCATAAAAAATTGAACCAAAATCTTTTGATAAGTACTAAAATTAACTCAACTTAATTTTATCCAAACAATCAATCTTTAAAGCTATTGAAAGTTAAATAAACTAAAACTAAAAACAAAATCATAATTTAAACAGAATTAATCAATCTAATAGAACCTAGAATTACAATATCCCTTCAGCACTTCAACTAAATCTTTTCTACCCTCTCTTTACTTACTAGATAGCAAAGTTGTTAGCTTAGAATTCTAATGTATTTATAAGTCTCTGTCGAGTTTCATATAAAAATACCTCTCTCAACCAATTCACTATATGTCTATGCAAATTGCAATTAAGAAAAACTCATTAAGCTTATATTCTAATATTGGCTACACTTCTACATGTAGATGCATGTATTCTATTCTATCAAACCTACCTTAACTTAACTTAACTTGGGCCACACTGACACTGTAATTTTTAAAACAATTTTAAACCCAAAAACTTTGTGCTCTGATCTTTAAAACCAAAAGCTCTGATACCAACTTAATTGTCACGATCTGAAACTCCCCTCGAGCTTGTGACAACCGTTGCAATGTCTCGATTGACACTCATTACTCGAAATGTCAACCGGAACCCCGTAAGGCTTTAATATCAGCTTCTCATTTCCTCTGTGAGTAATCGTTGCCAATTATCACGTTCTAAAATATTTTAAACTATTTCCAAATTAAAACAATAGAAAAATAATTTTTTTTTCTCACAGGGGCATTTTGATCATTTTGCTCTGAAAATTTCGAAACCAGCTAATAATGTAGTATACGGGTGCAAAACACATATTGCATAATCAAAAATAAGTTTGAAACATTCGTTTAAAATGAAATTATGACTATTAGAATAAAATAAAAATATTGAATAAAATGTTCAATTTTCTCATAAAATAATATTTTTAGAACACTGCATAAATAATTTTTACAACGTAAAAGCAAAATAAATTCATATATATCGTAATACAGTAAGTCGGACTATTTAATTTAATTTACAGTAACAAGTGGGCCCTCGATTAACCAAAAGTAAGAAAAATTGTGAACCTACAGTTTGGAGGATGTAAATCCAATAGTGGTCCTCGATGAAATAACCTATCTATAGATTATCCTAAGCCTGAAATGGGTGGAAAGGAGGGTGGTGAGATTATACAATCCCAGTGAGTAAACAAATACCATCTAAAATATCTAAAGCTGAGTAAATGGAGACAGATAAAACAATTTAATATACTGTAATTCATCACCTTTCAACTCATTTCAACCAAATAAAATCAATTCATATAAATCGAGTAATCAACATGGCTTATGAATTTCTTAAAAGCTTTGGCTCGTGCCAAAATCATTTTCATAGTCAGTTATTAAGGATGCCTTGGCCGAGGGCTATCGCAACTGAGATAGCCAAGGCTGTTAAAAAGTTAGGTACACATAAATCACGTTTTTATTTTGAAAACATAGTCGTTCCTTGGCGTTGGCTAAGTTCACCCTCACGTGGTGGTTTGGCGTGAAGTGAACTCTAAAGTGTTAACCTCAGGAGTTATCCATCCGTGCCTCTCATACTGAGGTATGAATATGACCAGGTTCCGTGCCCCTCTAATAGGCTGGTCTACAGAACCAACCCACTGCAGCAAGCTAAACCCACCATACAATAAAATTTCAACAGTATGATATGGCAATTTTATCATTATCCAGCCTATCAAGGCAAACAACAGTTTATACATTTCAACACAAATACCAATTCAACCATTCATGCCAATATTGTCATAAGCCAATCAATTAAAACCATAAATTCACAATAAATCAAATGGTCTCCAATTACTCTCTTTTTAAAGCCTTCATTCAATTTCAAGACCATTTATGAAATCATTTTATTTAAACACATTTGTTTATAAAACCTAAAAATTTACCATTTAAACTCATTTTCCATAAAATCACAAAATCGGATAAAAACCACTCTAGATAATTAAGATGATAGTAAGGTTACTCATAGTATCAGGAGTTTGAAATACTCCTATTCTCAGTCCTCTGACACAATGTCTTTACCCTTGTTAGAGGGCTCACCACCTATATACAATACACGACACATAATTCAATATACTGTGTCATACCATTATAAATCTATTTCAGACTCTTTACTAATGCATGAAATGGGATGCAAATTGTTCGGATTATCATCTAAACACGGTATTCTACACAAATTCAATTGTGTACCTAAATAAAACGGTATTGGCCTAATTCGATCTATCTCTCGATTAATAGGCCAATATGTCCAATTTAACTCCAAATAATTTCATTTTTCTCCCAATACTCCAAATCATCAAACACAAGTCAAATAGCATAAAATCTAGCAAAATCATCTTCACATTTTCTCTTGGAAAATTCGGCCATGGTGGGTGCATCAACATTATGATTTTTCCTACTTGATTTTCTCACCATAATTCATCATTTCCTAACCAATTCACTTGAAATAAAATCAAATCATCATCCACATTCTACATGGAAAATTTAGCCAATGATGGGTTATGGGAGAAAATGAATTTTTCTTGTTTAATTTTCATGCTACACATCACCAACTAACTAAAAACACTAGAAATCTTAAAATCTAACCAAAACAACCATCAAATCTTCTCTCTCTAAATTCTGTCAGCCATGAATCCTTCATGATATCTTGTGATTCAACCATGAAAAATGCAAAATAATGCATGGGAAAGGTAGATCACAAGTCAAAATCAAGAAATTTTACCTTTGATTGCTTGATTACTTGAAATCCACCAATTTTTCTCTTGAATTTTCACCCTAGGGTTCTTGTTCTTTCTTTTCTTCCTTTGTTCTTCTTTGGCCAGCCATATGAATGAGAAATAGGCTGATTTTGTGCTAATTTATAAGGAAATAATAAATGGATAAGAATTTGACACATGTCACCATTCCATTGGTCCATGTGTCATACTTAGCCATTAAGCAATCTCTCTCCACCACTCAAATTTTCTCAATTATCCATGATAATATTGGGTAAAATCCATGTGCTGGATAAATGTTGGGTGGTGTAAAATTACAATTTTGCCTTTGGGCGACAAAATGACTATTTTACCCCTATGCTCGAAAAATATGCCGAAATTAAAATTTTTCACTTCTCAAACTCAAATTATGTTCTAAATAGTCAATCTTGATCAAAAACTTCTTCCAACATTCCAATTTTAACCTCGGGTGGAAAAATGACCATTTTGCCCCTAGGTCATAAAAATTTCAATTTGACTCCAAATCGGTCCTCGAACTCCGAATCACTATTTTATGTCATTCTGGGGTTTTAAAATTCTCAATTGCATCTTAAAATTTCTATTTGGATTGGTTTGAGGCTTAATTCAACTTAGTTGTACCATTTGGTACATTACCGTCCTTTAACGATTTTTGAAGTACCCAAGTAAGCAAACATGCATTCTTATGTAAGAATGGCATAATAAACATATTGTAGAGTTAGTCTTGACACAAAGAATGTGCCAATATTATACATTAGTGATTTTCCATGAAAGAGTAAGGTAATTACCATATTGATTGCCAAATTAGTAGCTCTATTAACCATAATGATAGCTTTGTTTTCCTTTCAAGATCCATAAGTGATTTGATTGCCATGGTGATTTTCTTGTTAAAGATTTGAGAGCATTATATTTAACACTTAAAGCTCATTCACTTACAATTGCCTATTTTTGGCTTCACTCTATTTCACAATGGTGGCTAGTAAGCAACGCTCAATGAACAGGTCACATTGAACCCATAGTGGACTAGGTCATCAATGGTCTAATGAACTCATGATGGTGTATCAAGTCTATAATGCCCTAACTATTCATTTTTGTTTGTTACTTTTCCCTTGAATTTGTATAGATGTAATCAAGAAATACCCCTTTGGATATGAAAATTAGTTTTTCCATTTTCCACGCTATTATTTGGAACTTGAGCCATCAATGCTACCAATTCCATCTCAATAAAATCCAAAGCAATTATCAACATCGACAATAAATTTTTCAAAAAGCTTAAGTTGAAAAATGATATGAAAAAGTCCAATTTTTATAATTAAGTGTTATCCCCATGGAATCAAAGGTTGATTATGCTGCCTTTACTAGCCTAGTTACGATATTTAGCTGAGTTAATTATCTTTCTAATTAGACTTTATGACTAATGGTTGATTAATTGTAATTAATAAAAATTTTTATTTTCATTTTATGACCATATGGCACTAAGGTGGTGTTGATGTCTAGTGTGAAAAATGTGATATGACCACGTCATCATGCCACATTAACATGTCACGTCATCATCCATTATAACATGTCAACATGTCACGTTAGTGGCACGTCAACGTCACATGACACACACTAACAAGTGGCATTTTGAATAAGTTATCTATTAGATATAAAGGCTTATTTGATTCAAAATAAAAGTACAAGGACTTATTTGGCTCAAAATAAAAGTACACTAGCTTAATTGAATGCAATAAAAGTATAAGGACTTATTTGGTAACAAGGCTCAAAAAGGCAACATAATCAACCTTGCATTTGATGCGGATCATAACTTAACTATAAAAATTGAACTTTTTCTTACATTTTTCAACTTAAGCTTTCTAAAAATTTATTGTTGAATTTGTTAATTACTTTGAAGTTTATTGAGATGGAAATAGTAGCATCAATGCTTTCAGTTCTAAATAATAGCATTAGGAAAAAGGAAAAGTAATTTTCAAATCCAATGGGATATTTTTTGGTCACATCCATACAAATTCAAGGGAAAATGAGAAATAAAAATCAATAGTTAAGGCATTATTGGCTTGTTACTCAATATTGAGTTCACTAGACCTTTGATGACCTAGTCCAGTAAGGGTGCAATGTGACCTATTCATTTAGAGTTGCGTCTAAAAACAACCCAAATTGCCCAACACCATGTAAGTGAATGAGCTCTAAGTGCCAAAAATGATACTTATAAATCATTAACGATAAAACCACCATGGCAATAAAATCACTTATGGTTCTTGAAAGGAAAACAATGCCATCGTTATGGTTAATAGAACTACTAATTTTGCAATCAATATTGTAGTTACCTTGCTTCTCCATGGCATATGGGTGTTGTAGGATATTAGTGCATTCTTTGTTATGCTAATAAGGTAGAGACCAAGTTTTAATGAATCCCCTTTCCAATTTTTCCTTTAATTTCACCACTTTTACCTCTTGCTTTTGAAAGTAATGTAGATGTAAAAATGTTAGTGAGTATGTTTCGTTGAAATTAAGAATGCAATCATGCAAGCTATATATATGATGATGAAAAGAAAATTTTGTTAGCATAAGAGAAAAAGAATAAAAAGAAGCTTTACACAAATTACTTCTTTCAATTCCGTAATGAATGGTGGAACATGTTGAGCAAGATTCTTGCTTTTATTTGGAACTTGATGCATCAATTCAAAATATTGAATTACCTTTTATGAATTGTTGCCTCAAGTTTCAAATAATAGCAAGAATCTTGCTCAAACATGTTCCACCATTCATTATGGCATTGAAATCAGTGTTATATGATATTAGTGCATTCTTTGTTCTGTTAATGGGGTAGAGACCATGTTTTAATGACTCCCTTCTTTCCACTTTTGACTTTGATTTCACCACTTTCACTTCTCGCTAATGCAAATAACGTGCATGTGAAAATGTTAGTGAGTAGATTTTTAAAATTAACAATGCATTTATACAAGCCATATATATGATGTTTAAAGGAAAAATTAGTTAGGATAAGAGAAAAAGAACAAGAATAAGCTTTAAACGAATTACTTCTTTTAATTCCATAATCAATAGTGGAACATGTTGAGCAAGATTCTTGCTTTTATTTGAAACTTGATGCATCAATTCAAAACATTGAATTACTTCTTTTGAATTGTTGCCTTAAGTTCTAAATAATAGCGAGAATCTTGCTCAATTGTTCTACCATTCATTATGAAATTGAAAGAAGTATTTCATTTAAAGCTTCTTCTTGTTCTTCTTTTCTTATCCTAATTAATTTTTCCTTTAAACATCATATATATGGCTTGTATAAATGCATTATTAATTTTAAAAATCTACTCACTAATATTTTCACATGCATGTTATTTGCATTAGTGACAAGTGCAAGTGGTGAAATCAAAATCAAAAGTGGAAAGAAAGGAGTCATTAAAACATGGTCTCTACCCCATTAACAGAACAAAGAATGGGCTAATATCATACAACACCAATATGCCATGGAGAAGCAAGGTAATTACCATATTGATTACTAAATAAGTAGTTTTATTAACCATAATAATAGCTTTGTTTTCATTTCAAGATCCACAGGTGATTATATTGCCATGGTGATTTTATTGTTAAAGATTTAAGAGCATTTATTTGACACTTAGAGTTCATTCACTTAAACAGAGTTGGTGTGTTTTGGCCTATTTTTGGCCTAACTATGTTGCACAATGGTGTTTGGGAAGCAACACCCAATGAATAGGTCACATAGCATCTATAGTGGACTAGATCATAAAGGGTTTACTGAACTCACTGTGGTGTAGCAAGTCCATAATGCCTTAACTATTCATTTTATGTCTTATTTTTCCCTTGATTCTGTAAATGTGACAAAAAAATACCTCCTTGGATCTAAAAATTACTTTTCCTTTGTGCTAATGCTATTATTTGGAACTTGAGGCATCAATGCAACAATTTCCATCTCAATAAAATTCACATTGACTATCAAATTCAACAATAAATTTTTCAAATGGTTAAGTTGAAAAATTATAAGAAAAAATCCAATTTTAATAGTTAAGTTTTATCTCTATCGAATCTTAGGTTTTTTATGTTGTTGTTACAATTGTAGTTATTATATTTAGTTGAGTTAATTATCTTCTTAATTAGGTTACAATATGTCTCTTCATATATTAGTTGGTCTCTCTCACCAACTTTCTATTTAAAATCAATATAAAAAAAACTCTCTACATATTGAAACATGTTTGGTGGCTCAACAAGGTGAAGCTAGTCTACCATTTTAATGAACTCATCATTTTGCATTTTTTAATTTGAGATTTCAAGGGGGAGTTTCATTCTCACTAAAATCTTGGGTTTTGTCTGTTACACTATGTTTAGTAGGAAAGAAAGATGAAGGAAAAAAGAAAGTGGCAGGAAAATAGTATTTTTTTTCCTTCTCTGTCTTTTAGAAAGAGGGAAATGAGAAAAATGATGGAAAACTAAGTAGTTTGCTCATTTTCCTTCCTTTTAAATATAATCCTTTCATATTGAGCAGAAAACACTTCTTTTATTTAAGTAAATCATGTTATTTATAATACTACCCTTAATTTTTTTTCTTACTCTATATTTTCTAGTTTCCGACCAAACACAATCATTTTATGAGTTTGCTCCAAAGTTAGGATTTAATGTTTGTAGACGAATTGCAAGTATAAGGATCAAGTATAGGTGGATTCATGTCACCCTGATAAATTTTTTCCTTGAGCAACGAAAATAGACTTATGATCACTAATGGAATCAACTCCATTAGCGATGCAGTAAAGATAAGTATCAATGAAATTTAACACAATTCAAAACTCGTAGCTCTGATTGTAATTTCATTGAAAAATCCATTGGAATAATATCGACAAATGTCACTTGATACCGACAAAAAAGATTTTGACAGATTGAATGCTTTACTAACCATGGTATTATTAGCTAAATACCGATGAAAATTTCTATCGACATTCTCTCAGTAAATTAAGTTATCGATAGATTTTTCTATCAATTAAAGTCATATATTTTGTAGTGTGGAGACCAATTGAAAATATGAAGAGACATATCATAGCCTAATCAAGAAGATAAGTAGCTCAACTAAATATGGTAATTGGGTTATGCTATGTCTCTTCATATTTTCAATTGGTCTCTGCCACCAATTTTCCATATGCAAAATCTATAGAAAAAAACTATCTACATATCATGTTTGGTGGGTCATCATGGTGAAGCAAGGCTACCATGTTAATGAACTCATGATTATGCATTTCTTAATTTGAGATTTCATGGATGAGTTTGATTCTCACCTAAATATCAAATTTCATCTTTTACATTATATTTGTGCATTTCTGAATTTTGTCTTTTACAAAGGTAATTAATATGGTAATAAAACTTAACATGGTATATCTAACATAAGATATCAAACAATGCTATATACGATGATCAAGAGAATGGATAAGACGAGGTAAGTGGATAGTATTAGATTATATCACGCTATACATCAATTTAAACAATGTAAAAGGGTTAGTGGCCTTACGATGTGGTCTAGTCTTAGCATTGGAAGCATTGATCCGACGCATTCTTGAATTGGTGCAACATGGAGAGATTCTGTAGAGGTGGGTGGAGAAAGAGAAAGAGAAAAAAATTGATTTAGAATATAAAATATTAAATTTATTAAGTCTATCAGGGTAACAGTAACGAATGAAAACAATTATTATATATATTTTTGAAAATAATAATTCATTTACCTTTGATCCAACCAAGCAAAGAGCAATATGCATTAAGATATTAATCAACCAGCATACAACTTAATAGGGATGATGAAACATGAAGAATCGCACAAAAGGGAGCACTAACAGTTGTAAAGAAATAGCTTATCAGACAAGCTGGACAAAGCAAGAGAAAAAACAAAACACTTGACAAGGAACCAATGGCACAAAGAAATAGCAAAAACAAATGAAAGCAATAATTATATATATATATATATCAATCAAGATAAAAAACAAATGGAAACAAGGAGCATGTAACATAACTTTGTGGCTTTATGTTCAGCCATGTTTTTTTTTTCTTCTTTGTTTTGTTAAGCCATCATAGAAACTTAGACCTTGAAAAAAGGCCAATATTTAAAGGAAATATCACAATAGAATAAGTAAATTACCAAAAAAAGATGAAAGGCTGGTCACATATATGGAAGCCAATATCTACTGTGTATCCCCCATTGTTTAACCTTCCTAATCCTTTGATTCTCAAAAGGAAAACAAATCCTATTTTTTGGAGCAGTATCTATCCTGAATAGGTAGAGTTATGATTATAATTTAGTTTTTAAAACAATATATAAATACAATATTTATTTTTTAAAAAATTTACAATGGGAATACAATTTAATTTACATGTAAATTGCACATTCAAAATTAGTTAGATAAAAAGACAATATTAAATAGTAAATTTTGTAAATTAACTAGTGTAAAGGAAAAAAAAGCAAAACTAAAAGCAAAAAATTAAAAAGACAAAGAAAGAAGCAATATAAGTATTTTCGTAAGAATTTTGTAGATGAGGATGGTATTTTTAGTCATCTAAAAGGAAAGAAGAAGGTATTTTAACAAATAAAGACAATTGAAAATAATAAAATTGTATATAAAAACTAAAACGATAGGGAAAAAAACCCCAAAAGTAAATTAAAAAAAAAATTAAAGTAAAAGTGCTTATCGATCAAGTCAAGTCAAGTTCAAGTTGAGCTTATAAAGTCATCTTTTTTCAAAGTCAAATTCTAAGTTAGATTTGACTCATTGATTTAATTATTATTCATTCTTAAAATATTAAAATATAATTTATATTAAAACATAATATTTATTAATAAAATAAGTCAATTGGATCCAATTGAACCAAGTCGAGCTCAAAATAAAAAATTCATGTCCTACTTTCACTTATGACAAGCTCATCGTAAGTTTAGACCGATAACATGACTCCGTGAACCTTTATATGAGGCATAGACTAGTAACGAAAAACTTTTTGAAATTTGAAGTGTAATTAAAGGTTAAAAATTCCCATAAAGTGCTTGATGTAGATCAGTAGCTAACTCAATTTTAACCAATTGTTAGAAGTTTCAAAGGAAAACATATGTTGGTGGCTCTTGAAATTTCATACAATTAAAAAAAAGGAATTTATCAAGTTTCAAACCATTAAAATTGTCACATCCCATTTTTTGTGGTTGGATATGACTTGCACATGGACCTAGATGGGTATAGCCCACTAAGCCCACTAGGCCCAAGCAAGTCTCATTCCATTCATTCATTAAATATTCACAATCATGAGTGGAAGCATACACTTAATCATCCATACGCATGCATTGTAATCACATGCATGCAACCATAAGCAACATCACACAGTTATGGAACTTCTCAACATAAATAGTGTAAATGCAATCATCTCATATATCATAAGAGTGCCATAATCTCATGTACAGTATCATATAAACATTTATCAACACTATTGGGTGCCCATATAAGCTTTCGAGCCACTTTTGCATATTTATCCATAACATTCATAAAGTAAAATGCTACACATTGGCTACATCATCATAAACATATTCATTATCTATAAAACATAAACATAAATAAAGATCAACTTGTCAGCGAAGCATGACTCGACCTCGAGGCTGTAAGTGGCTACTAGATTACGTACTAAAAGAGGAATAGATCATGTCTCCATGACACAGGCAGTTAGAAAGAGAGCTATCACTATTCTTAATAGATGTTTGAGAATGTTTCTCAATTTGATATACCAATCTAAACATTTTGGCCCGAATTTCATAATGGCATCAAGCATGCCTCGCGAAGTGATATATGTACACATTGTAACAACTTAGACATTTAAAGAGCATGTGTGAGTATTCATGTATTTTAATCAATTTAGATGAGATAGTGAATCTTAAACTAATTGCTCCCATTATTTTCTTCAAAATGGTAACCTCCCATCCCACCACGAAAATCATTACAAGGATTCTCTTAATAGGTAAGGATCCCATCCAGTCTAGTCATGACCTTGAGTTTGCTCAACAAGCCATGATAGGTGAATTAGGTAGGTAACATAGCTTACTAATTGTATCTCTATACAACTTCTATATAATCTGTCAAACCCTGTCCTATAAAATAATTATGACGTCATTTACATGCTCAATAGAATGTTTGCATGTTTAGGAAGTTCGAGGAATTGTTAAAAGACAATATTGCCCCTAATGGTACCATTAAGTCAATTAAGCCTCGAACTAGTTCAAATAGGAATTTTGAGGTGAAATTAAGAGTTTCACAGTTCAGGGATGACTCAAAATGGTAATTCAGAGTTCGAGGATCAATTTGGAGTCAAACCGAAATTTTCACTATCTATGGGCAAAATGGTCATTTACCACTTGGGGACAAAATGAGAATTTTGAGAAAATATTTTTTTTGGCCCCATTTAACTTATTGGAGTATGATTTGAGTATTGGAGTATAATTTGAGGGTTTGGCAGTGAAAAAGTTTAATTTCGGTGATTTCTGGAGTGTAGCGGCAAAATCGTAATTTTTTCACCCACGGATAAAATTTGAGATTTTGAGAGAATTTAGATCAAATTTGACAAATTGGAGAATGGTATGAGTATAAGGAATGAAAAATATGTCTATGGGCAATTTTTCAGTTTTTGGGGCAAAAATGTAATTTTTGACTTTTACGGGGGTAAAAGTGTAAATTTTAAAAATTTCTCTACCAAGACTTTGGATAAGTCTGAGAATTTTATC